>NW_024467299.1:243449-245756 GCF_000600275.1 Aspergillus ruber CBS 135680
TTTTTTTTTTTTTTTTTTTTTTTTTTTTTTTTTTTTCTTTTTTTTCATTTAGATTCTTGTCCGCTTTAAATTCTTCGCCTCACTTTGTCGGGCTGTTGTTTGCCCAGTGCCATATATAACCATCTGTCGTCAAATCCATCGCATTCAGTGCCACAACATCAGTCTTTCCATTGACTGTAACTACCTCTACAGCATCTCAACTATTGCAGTGCTCGAGTAACCAAATCCAATCCAACACGTGCAGCTGCAGCCGCTCCCTGCAAGAAAACCAGGGTCCATCATGGGTTCGTCCCCACGTCCTCGGGCCATGTCGCCCCCCGACAAACGTGTGATCGATCCGATGCGGGCGTCCACTGGAACAATGCAACCCGGCGCATCCTACAACGAGCCCTACGATCTTTCTACCGGTCGTCACGGACGCAGTAGCAGCCAGTCTACCGCAGATATTCCCTACACGAATTCCTATGATCCTCGATTAAGCCGATCCCGACTCGAGGCTCACCCTGTCTCCTCTTCCACCTATCGAAGCCCGGATCAGTCCACCTCTAAATTGCGGACGGAATATACCATCCGTCCTCGCCAGCGGAGTAGCACCTCTGCTGCGGACGGTCGTCACCCTGCTCCGTTAAAAGTCACCGTGTCCCCCAACGTACAGAACAGAGCTTCTCCTATCATCACACCGAATTATGGTCGCTCCTCCAGTCCTTGGACCTCGGACCAAGGGTATCTGGTACCAGCATCGCCCCGTCATTCACATCGTCGCTTGTACTATACAAATGATTCTAACCGGCTGGTCCGGCCGCGGAGAAGACATGGGGGATATCATGGCGAGCGCAGTACTCGACCAAGGTACCCTACTGTGGAAAGCCTTCGCCAAGGGGACTTTGACGACTGGGGTTCTTACTCCTACACCACCCAAGAGCAGATGGAAAAGGACCGGATGGATCGCCTAAACCGCGGTCGTGGAGCTCACCGCCACAGCCGTCCTCTGAGCTTGACCGGGGTGGAGGGCCATTATATACCGTCATCATTGAAGAACGAATCACGTCCTCACGGGCCCCCTCCATCGCAGAGAGGGTTTGACAAGTTGGAAGGGCTCACCCGGCATTCAACTTACAATAGCGATCGTGAGTCAACTGGCTCACGAGCGTCCCACAGGGCTCCAGTAGCCTTACATCAGGATTGGGACGATGGCTACCATTCCTCTTACCGAGATGGCCACTACGATGATGGCCATTATAACGGCCACCATGACGGCCATCGCCACCGCCATCGACGCCATCGTCATCACCGTCACGACAGCCGCGATGATGACTACCGATCATCGAGGGGCCACAGTCGCACTGACTCTGCTAGTGGATCGGTGACAGGCACTGGGACCGGCCTGGGCACAGCGGTCCTGGCCAGCGGCTACGAAAGTGATTGGGCCGACTACCCTTACGGATATGATCACACTAGACATCATGGTCGACCCGGTCGGTCGTCTAGACGGTACGAGACTGACGCGGATCCCTATACTTCTGAAGATGACCTCCGCGCATATCAGCGTGAGTCGCCCGCTCGTCGTGAATCGCCGTCGGATAACGGATCTCAACCCTTAGCGATCGAAGAACCACGTTCGCGCAGGACTTCGCGCTCGCGGACCCGTATGCCAGAGGGCCGCCACTCCAGCCGACATGTCCCGAGTAGCAGCCAGGAGGACTTCAAGAAGCCAACGGAGTCAGAGCCACAGATTAGAGGCATCTTGAAGCCCCCCCGGGAGAAATTCCCGGAAGACCCGAACCCGGTGCGGCCGGGCGTGGCACCCCTGAAAGACGAGGCTCAGAAGAAGGGCATTCCCCTGGACGCACGTTGGACCAGAATTGACCGCCGGCTAGTTAACCCGGAGGCTCTGGAGGGGAAAGATCGGTTCTCGATCACGGACGAGCAGCCCGACTGTGTGTTTGTGCTGCGGGTGTTGACGAAGGAGGAAATCCAAGCGTATGCCATTAGGACGCACGAGATTCGAAGTAAGGGAAACCTTTCCCTCTTTCTCACATACGAGGCTAACAAGACTGATCAGGTGAGCGAGCTCGGAAATACCGAGAGTACCGCGAGCAACGACGGAGTAAGAGGGAGGAGCGTCGACGGTCGGGAGAGGAAGTGAGCGCGGATAGCGAAGATAGCGAAAATAGCGAGGATAGCGACGATGAGGACGAGGACAGGGAACAGCGTGCGCTGCCATCAAGTCAGCAGAGCCAGGGTGATTCATGATGTTTGACAGCAGCCGAAGGAAAAAAAAAAAAAAAAAAAAAAAAAAAAAATCAA
>NW_024467299.1:245856-449354 GCF_000600275.1 Aspergillus ruber CBS 135680
ACCTGGGCCATGAGTAAACCAACTATGAATTCATGATTATGATTGATTGCCAGTCCTATCGTCTGCATCCAACAAAGAAATCGTAGCACAACCTCTCCAAGAGAGACGACAAATAATAGTCAGCTTGCACCACCCAATCCAAGTCGGCTCGTGTCGCACATGTAATCATTCAGGAGAATATTAAATTGAATGTGACCTATGGCTGTCATAGAAGAAGTGCGTTGAATTAACGAGCAATCATATTCTCCCAGACTCCGTACGGCGCAGCAGATAATACCAAAGATGGACATGATTCATGATCTGTCACTGTCATATGTTGATCGTGCAACACTCCAGACTTCTCCGTATGGAGTATTACTTGAGGTAGCACGAGTACGACAGCATAATAATAGTATCACACCGTAATCAAAGCAATAGCAGCGCTTACTATGCGGTATTTATTTTACATTACTATTACTCTCTGCTTATTGTTTTTACTTTTTATGCTGTATCAATAAAGTAATTCATTTCAATTTCAAATCTGACATGGCAAACATTACTGCAGCATACGAAGTAGAGGAAAGAGTACGAGTGCGGACGGATAGGGTACATCATGGTAGTAGGCGAGCTGGCTGCCTACAATAGTACTCAGTATGCGATGGATTATGTTTGCTGGGCCTAGAGCGCTAGCCAACGGTTTTATTTCCTATCCTATCCTAGTTAGTCTTAGTTCAATTATGGAGAGTGCATGAAGGTTAAGAGCAAACATATTCCTACGTACGGGATACTCCTCCATACATAAGTGTCCTCTAGACTACAGTACTAGACTCGGCTATGCACACCCGCTCGTGCGGTCGCTCCAATGTACATACAGATAGCTAAGCTAGTTGCGTAGCGTACGGAATATTCCATAGCCGGTCATTAGCTATCACCCTCTCCAAGTAGGAAACAAGTGCAGTGCCAACGGTCCATCTTCGGCAGCAACTCAAGACTCTTCCCACCTTTACTGCGGAGTGCTTGTTCTGTGGATCTCGGGTTCGGATGGTGGGGCCGGTTTAAGTTTGGGCTCAGATCACATGTTCTCCATACTGTGCTTTTACAAGTAACGAACAAGTTTGTACGGAGTACTCCGTACCCCTGGTAGAGTGCGGTGGATGGGGAATCGGAGGATTAATGCAGTTTGCCGGTGGAATATTTACCGAGTATGCACCCAGAGTACGGAGCACTTGATGCAATTTGTACAGCACTCCTTACTAGTAGCAACGTAAAGCAAACTGACAGAATGGAGCACTAGTCCTATCTCGATAGGGTTGATCCGCCCAGGGGCAGAGCATTCGGCCCCGGCTCCGAAATGCCAGTGACCCTGCATCGATCACAATACCCGGACGCTATGGTGCAAGCGGCGCAGTCTTTGCTTGTTGATTACGACGATGGACGATAGTTATCCAACGGTTTCTACAAAGTAGATATTCCGTACTTTAACAGATTATGCTGGAGGACAGTAGTCCGTGTCCCAACAGGACACAGTACTATGACACTCTACGGAAGATACCACGCAACGGAATTCTCCGGAATTTTCCAGTTTGCTTCAAAGTTTGCCTGACTTGACTGACTTATGGCTGGATAGGTATTTCTGGTCTTTATCTCCGCCCACTACACCGGCCGTGCATTGGGCACAGCAAAGTGGAGCTGAACCAACCAACGGGCGATGGTGGTGAATCAACTCACTGAAACTAGTACAGAGTGCTGCGACTCGATAGGATGGTTCTGTAGCAAACATGCTGAAAATTTGCCATTCCGGGAGCATGAAAAAGGAGGGTAACACAGCTGACACAACTTATGAAGAGGGGGGGGGTAAAATAATACTTGTCCTTGTGCAGTCAGGTAAGATTGTTCCGTATAAAATACGGATGGTATTGACACACCCGTTAGTGGTTTCAAGTTTATTTAAACGAGGAGAAAAAATCCTTCCCCGCATTGATTGGTCCAGACCATGACATGCCAATATCATTGGCTGAAACAGACTTGGCACTGGTGCAGCTGAGCCGAGCTGACCATGGCAAACATCCGAGTACTGTATGGTATTGTAATATTGCCCGGACCAAGGTTGGCAAAGGACCGCGCCGATCTCCGGATACCGCACAGGCAGTGGAGCTGTCAGAGTACATCGAAGTACTCGGAGTATGTACAGGTACGCTGGACACTATGGAACCCACTAGGCATGACAAAGTACCTGGACACACACTAGAAAAGTATGTCTCCTCTGTCAAGATATCAGCAATTCAAGTATGGTAACCAATCTTATGCATTCCTGCCCTCCGCTAAAGAGATTACAATCTTCATGGCTTCCTTCCAGTCAACCCTTGGACCAGAAGCTGTCTCTATCCTCGATGGCACCCTCTCTCTCCACCCTTCGGTTAACGGCCCGGACAGTGGGAAGTAAGTCTTGTCTTGTATATTCGACCAGTCTGATTGCCCGGTGTCGCATCTCTTCCACGCACTTGTTGTTATGCACATCATACCTGTATCTTTCCACTCCCCCCGGCTTCTCTCTTTCTGATCTTTTTAATTCAACAAAAATAAAATATTAAATAGAAAAAAAAAAAAAAAAAAAAACAATCTCCTGTCACATTTTTGCGATTATCTGCATCCATCCTGGTCGAGATTACACCACTTGCCGCTAGTTGCAAGCTCAATCTCTTTATTCTCCCTCTCCACTAACTGTTCAATTGCTATCGATTCTTTCTCTCGCCTTCTCGGTGCCTTTTCTCTTTCTTTCTCTTTCTCTCTTCTTTCCATTCTCTTTCTTCTATTCTTCTTACCCTCGTTCCATTCTCTTTCTTCTCTTTCTATTTCTCCTTTTCCAGGATCCTCCCTGGTCTCATCCTTTCCACTCGTTCACATCCCAGAATGAGTGCAGCCGATTCCTAAAGATCAAACATCCTGGACCCTCCAACAGCACTTGCAGCCGTTTTTTTTTTTTTTTCCGCGATTCCTAGTCCCTGGCGTTGGACTAAGCTTCTCTCTGAATTCTAACCATATTTAATACGCAACGGTCAGTCATGACTAGCATGGTCCACGCTGACCTCGGGCCTTCTTCCTCGGTGGTGAAATACAAGGACGACCCCATTGAAGACCCTGTAAGTCTCCTTTTGTTCTCTCTTTCATTCTTGGTCCCGTCTCAGCATCCGAGTATCCCAGCCTCGTACCCCAGTCGACGGGGATACGGACAGGGTGTTTATCATGTTACCTTTGTCTCTCTGACTCGTACTCGCTTTTTGTATGCATCAAACATGTATGGTCCCGAGACAGATTTGATATCGATTATTCCCTCGCGTAGGCGTGACTCCGCGTTTACTGTTCATGGCATCTTGCTTTCATCATTCTACCATAATGGGAAGAAGACATTAACGAATGACAGCTTCGATCCGGACATCCTCGACTCCACCATCCTCGTTCAACCCTTCTCCAGCATCAATCCCACCGTCCGAGCTCCCCTCACCAACCACCTACTACTATCCCTCCTACTACCTACGCCTCGCACTCGTTGTCCAACGGTCTTCCCCATTCGCCCTACGGACCACCTCCCCAGGAATCCTCGTACTACGCATCGCATCCCGCTTACACCGCGGCTAGCGCCTCCAGCCAGTATTCTTCTAGTGGTTAGTGGGCTATCTTTTTCTTTGTTGGTCACGGTTATTCTCCCAAGCACCTCGGTGTGATTGAGAACTCCTTTTTTGGTCAGTCGAGCTGACAAACTCAGGTCCTCCGGAGATTATGGCAGCCACCGCGCAGATGCAGAGGCCCTATCCTCCCATCTACCATACACCACAATCAAGCTCGCCGGCATCGGTAGCCTCTCAACCACACGATCAACGAACTATCTACGCCCAGTCGCCCCAGATGACTCACCAAGTATACGGATACCAGCCCTATCCGGCGTTGAGCACCGTTCAACCGTCGCCGTACACGGCGCATCCATCGCCTCAGTCCCATCCTCTCACAACCCAGCCATTGATGATGCCACCCCACCAGGCACCCTCCACGCAGATGCCTCATCAGCCATCGACGACTGCTCCCATCAGCCCGACTACGGCAGCACCGCAGCAGCAGCATACACCACCGCAGAGATCCGTCTTGAATGCTCCACATCCGGTGACTACAGCACCAACTGTTACCACCACCGTGAGTGCCCCGGCTTCAGTGTCTCATACGAGCCCTACCGTGGGGACCAGCTCTAGCGCCGCACCTGGTCCTATCCCGGCAACCACGCCGCTAGTTGTGCGGCAAGATTCCAACGGGGTGCAATGGATTGCCTTTGAATATTCTCGCGATCGCGTCAAGATGGAATACACCATCCGGTGCGATGTGGAATCTGTCAATGTGGACAGCCTCAGCGCGAGCTTTAAGTCGGAGAATTGCGTCTATCCACGGGCGTGCTGCAGCAAGGACCAATACCAGGGCAATCGGTTGGTCTACGAAACCGAGTGCAATGCTGTGGGGTGGGCTCTGGCCCAGCTCAACCCGAGCTTACGAGGCAAACGCGGCCTGATCCAACGCGCTGTCGACAGTTGGCGAAATAGCAATCAGGACCCGCGACTGCGCAGCCGGCGAGTGCGAAGGCAGGCCAAGATTACACGACGACAGACTGTTGCTCCACAAGCACCTATCCACATGGCTGCCGGAACTCCTCTCACTCCCAACTTGCCTACCGTGGGCATGTCGCCGCCTAGCGCCGCACGACCGGCGTATGGTGGTGGGTTGGCTATGGGCCCTCCACAGTTGCATCATCATCACCATGCTCGACCTGATGGTAGTCCACATGAGGAAGTCAGCGGTATGTTCCATCGCATATAACATTGCTGCCCCTCCCTTTGTACCGGGAGTGACCTTATAATTCTCCTGTAAACTTTTTTTTTTTAATGTTTTTGTATAATGCCTTGCCTTGCCCTTGCCCTGATGGGATTGTGGATTTGTCTTGTCCCTTTGCACCGTTGGAAGATGTACTTGATGTATTTTTATGCGGTTTGTGGATGGCCTTTGTTCTTTTTCTCCTTCGTTGTGTTGATATTGACTTCATACCCTTTTGTGTGTTGGGAATTCCCCATGTTTGCGATCCTTCGCTGTTGTGGCGTCGAAAGCCGTTCTTCCTCGTTGTCTTACAGCGTAGGCTAATTGTTATATACCATCCTTTCTATACATAATAGGCACCTCTGAGTTTCCGAACGCTTCTCACCGTCCATCTGTCACCGAAGGCCCCCGGCCAACTACAGCAACAACGGAACTCCGACCAGCACAGGTCTTCCACGGCTACCCAACATACCCATCACCAGCTTCCAGCGCCCGAGCAGGCCCCTCGATGCCTCCTCTCCTACGAGAAAACGGGCTCAGCGCCATGGGCCGACCCCCGACCGTCGCAACCAGCACCACCGCACCAGCAGCTCGACCGGACGCAGTCGACGAGGACGAGGAGTACCAACCAAGCAAAGATGAGCTCTTCGGGACCCAGCCCACCGGCAAACCGCGCAAGTTTATACTTGTCCCTGATCCGCATCGTGGAGAAAGTCGAGTGCGCGTTAAGGTCAACCTTGATCAGGCCAAGATGGACGAGTTGCCCGACTCGTACCGGATGACGCACTCGGTTTATCCTCGGTCATACTTTCCCGTGCATTTGAAGAACCCGCCTGGTTTGACAGTGCCCGGGAAGCGGTATTTCAGAGACGATGCGGCAGAGGCAGAGGCGGATGATGAGGCCGCGACTGTCGGACGAGTCACAGTACCTGCGCCGTCACTGGATGGAGAAAGTGATACGATCGTGCCGCGGATGTCGAAGCGACGTCACCGGAAGGATGCGATTTTGAATGATTTGGGATACCGGATGACATGGTGCCAGAGTAGGACTTTTGTGGGACGGATGGTATTTCTGCAGAAGTCATGTGTGTTCCTGCTCCCTTACGTTTTCCCCTTTGTTCCTGACAGGTGACTGACATGTGACAGTGGATATGTACCGCAACAAAACGCGAAGCGCCATGCTAGGCGCGGGCCAGGATCCGGCATCGATTCCCGAGCATCTCGAGACGCGGGCTGGTAAGCGACGTTTCCTCGAGCGAAGGAAGCGGAAGACGACTTCCGCTTCGGGAATGAATGCATCCCGACGCAGCGCGGAAGAGGTCGAGGCTTAACCTGCATTTGCATTTGCCTCTGCATTTGGAGTGATGACCTGATCTGATTGATGATATGATATGTTACGTACGCACGGCCATTTATGCTTGATGAGTGACGGATCTACAATGTCTAAAAATTGTCTTTAAAAATATGGGACGTGCGGGATTAGTATGGGAGGCGTCGTTCTTGATTTTTTTTTTTTTTTTGATTATGCTTATGTTCTTATGACTAGTATGATGATGATAATGAGCTTGATGGATAACGATAATGCCATTTTTGTTCTTTCTCTTGCATTACTACTGTTACTATGTACTTGGGCCCTATAGGGACTTGTCCAGGTGTGCAGACTAAAAATAACTGCCCCACCGATTTGCAGGGTCTGCGTAGGCTTCCCGAAAAGGAAAGACGAGGTTTTACTGTGGAGTACAACACAGTACTGCTTTGTACAGAGTATGAGAGATAGTACTCATAGCATTGGGAATCGAGATTGCCTGGTACAAGAATTAACAAATCAGACACCATCGAACTTAACTCGCAGTAATATACATACTAATAAAGTGTGTCTGAAGTAGGAACAAGATAAGCAATGATAATGTATGTACGCTGTTGTCGGGGCCACCAGCCGCCATTCCACATCGAGGCAGCCAAACACACCGACCGCATGCGGAGATCTTTTATTCTTTGGTTTTTTTGTCTTTCGCTGGTTTGATAATTTTTTTTTTCTCTCGTTTCTCTTTTCACTTTACTCTATTCTTTATCTTTCTCTGCCTTTTGATTTATTTCATTTCTTTGTTCGCGCTGCTTTTTCGCTGTTCTTTCTGTGTTAGGGTGGTCGCATACAACTACATCAGCTTCGATCTATATACTCACGGCTAGAGTATACCCTATTATCACTCTGCCGTGCTTCTATTTTTTTATTGTTCCTGAAACTGACTCGACCCTCCATCGGTTGAAAGGCTAAGCACTTGAAATATCTGTCTCTGGCACGGCTGGCACACTGGAACCGTGGTTGAGTTTCGATCCAGGGCCCATCCGGTTTCGAAAAACGTCTCAACCACCCTCTTTTTTAAACCTTTCCGCTCTCCTCTTTTCACCCACATATATACATTCCCCTTCCCCCGATTTTATATTGCCATACCGCAGCCATGCCCCGAACATTCAGCTTCAACAACGGCGACGACCGCCAAGGCCCTGGATCCCCCATTTCCCCCGTCGGAACACCACTACCAAGCTACGAAGCAGACCCACGAACGCAAAACGCAGCCGCAACGCCTGGAATGGATAACATGGGCCCGTCATCTGTGGGTGGCGGGATTGGCGGGATTGCGATTGGCGTTGCTAATGGCCACGGTCACACCAACGACCTCGACGACGGCTACGTCGGTCCCCCGGAACGAGGATACAACACACCCGGCGCTGATAACCCGTATATCCCTTCGCCGCCGTTCGCGCCATTGCCAGAGGCTGGGATGAGCTCGGATTCGCTGCGACCTAGGGATTCGTATGGCCAGACGGGACAGACAACGCCGGGGCAATCGTCATCGCAGAATTTATTATCTGCGCAGTCTATGCAGCCACAGCAGGGGGCGGCACAGTCGCAGCCGCTTTGGGGCGGGACTGCTGCTGGGGGGATCATGAGTGATGGGCCGTATCAGCGGAATTCGGCGTATAGTGGGGGTGATTATCCGTTGTTTGTGAATCCGGATGAGATCGTCGATGATGGGGATGATGGGATTTTGCCGCCGGGGGGAAATCGGGGGATAGGCGGGGGTGCGGCAGGGGGCGCGGCAGGGGGTGCGGCCGCGGGGGGGTTGTTTGGGGGGTTGTTTAAGAGTAAGAAGGCTGCTGCTGAGACTACGCAGTATGGGCCTGTTCCCGGGGCTGGAGGAGCTGGGGCTGGGGCTGGAGCTGGAGCAGCGGCCCTGGAAGCAGGGGAGCAAAAACATTGGTCGGCGGGGAGTAAGAGGAGGGGCTGGCTTGTTGGGCTGTTACTAGGATTCATCGTGGTCGGTGCGATTGTGGGTGGTGCTGTGGGAGGAATCCTGGGGCATCGGGGGAACACAACGCGAGAGAAAGGCTCGGTTCATTCGGCGCAGGACGATTCAAAACAGAACGGTGACCTCGACAAGGATTCCTCGGAGATCAAGAAGCTTATGAACAACAAGGACCTGCATAAGGTCTTTCCAGGTGTGGACTATACCCCCTGGGGAGTGCAGTATCCGTTGTGTTTGAAGTACCCGCCATCGCAAAACAATGTCACTCGCGACATGGCCGTGTTGTCGCAGCTCACAAACACTGTTCGTTTATACGGCACCGACTGCAACCAGACCGAAATGGTCCTGCATGCCATCGACCGCCTGGAGCTCAAAGACATGCGCCTCTGGTTAGGTGTCTGGATCGAATCCAACAAAACCACCACAGACCGCCAATTAAAACAACTCTACAAAATCCTTGACGATACCGAAGATACCACCATCTTCAAAGGCGCCATTGTCGGCAACGAAGCCCTCTTCCGCGCAGGATCCACGAAATCCCAAGCCCAGAAAAACTTAATTGGTTACATGAACGACGTCCGCGATGAGATTAAGAAACGTGACCTCGACCTCCCCGTCGCAACCTCTGACTTGGGTGATAACTGGAACGAGGACCTTGCCAAGGAAGCAGATTTGGTCATGTCGAATGTGCATCCTTTTTTCGCGGGCGTTACTGTCGAGGAAGCTGCGAGCTGGACGTATACTTTCTGGACGGGACATGATGCGTCCCTGACCAAGGGGACAGATAAGAAGCAGGTTATTTCAGAAGTCGGGTGGCCGAGTGGTGGAGGAAATGATTGTGGTGATGGGAATAAGTGCAAGAGTGACAGTGATGGATCGGTCGCGACTGTTGACAACATGAATAAGTTCATGGAGGACTGGGTTTGTCAGGCGCTGGAAAATGGGACAGATTATTTCTGGTATGCCACCGTTTACCCATTCCCTTTCTATCTATATCAGTATGCTAACGAGATCAGGTTCGAGGCCTTCGACGAACCATGGAAAGTCCAATTTAACACCAAAGACGAAAATTGGGAGGATAAATGGGGCTTGATGGACTCGGCGCGCAAGCTGAAACCCGGGCTCAAGATTCCGGATTGTGGAGGGAAGACGGCCTCATAAAATATAATTCCTTGCGTAACGGTATTACGATGATTGTTTATGATGTACATACGATATATACAGACCTTGCAATGCAAATATAGTATAGTATGTTGTGCTATAAGTAAACCCTCATTCCCCAGAATGCTTTTTCATCGCCTTCGAATACCGGTACTTTCTTTCCAATCTTTTCATCTAGGAATGTTTTCACGGTGTCGCTATCGCTCATATCCTCCAATGGACCACCGAACAGGGCTTTGGGTTTCTTCTCGAGAATCTCTTCGAGATGTCCTTTCTCCGCGCCGGGACAGAAAAGGAATGACCGCTCAGACACTTTTTCAAAACCAGCCGGATGGTCAAGTACTGTCAACCCCAGGGATTCGAAAAGCATCTTGTCGAGGGCGTTGAAGACGGGGTCTTGGACGTATACCTGCACATGGTCTGTATCGTAATGTCAGATGGATTTGATTGGGGTGGAAGATGTTGGGAAGACGAACGAAATAGCTTTTTAATGCTAACGAGAGCCACTAATTGAACGAGACTGACTTGTCGTCTGTCTACCCAGCCGCCGCGCAGGAAGCCGCTGGGGCTGCCGAGACCGACGCAGATTATATTGTCTATCTGCACTGTCTCTGCTCCTGCATTTGCAGAATTTACACCCGTATCTGTATCTGCAGGTGTAGGCGTCGATGTAAGAGGGAAAATAATCCCTCTCACCACCCTCCAACTCTCCGACGTCATCCAACGTTCATGATGCCGATTAAACTGTTGCTGGAGACCATCTAGAGTCAAGGTTGAAGGTGCTTCTGCGGGTTCCAATTTCTCTTTCTCTGTCTTTTCTTGGCCTGTGTTTCTGTAGGTGCGCCGCGCGCGGGTGGTGGTGGTGACGTGCGACCAGCCAGAATCGTCGGTTATAGTTGTGCGTTTGTTTTGGGAGGATTTTTGGCTTTTCTTGGGGCGGGTTGTATGGGGCATTGTACTTATTTGGTGCTTGAGATTTGGAGTTCAGTACTCTGTAGATGTGGTTAGAATGTGATGTGGTTCCTAGTTCGTTGGTGGGGATGGATTTTTCTATCAACTACGGGGTACAAATACAACTGCCCTCGACACTCGTTGCAGTAAGCTTCAACTCCGAATGGAGTACAAATTAAAATAGAATATGGAAGACAGAAAATCAGTCACTAAAAGTACCCATACCCATACAGCAATGTGCAGTGGTACAGTCCCTCTACAAAGCAAGCGCTGAACCCGGCGCTTCGACAGCAAATCACAACCGCCGAAAGTGTGACATCTCCTGCAGCACATGGACACTCTGCCCAGTGGTCGTTCACAATGATGCGCCCTCTATCACATCTCCTCACTGCAGTCCAGTTCTTTTAGACGTGCTCGGATCATTCAAAATGTCGCTCTCCCTGTGCAAGAATCGTTGTTCTTCAACGTTGATACCACCTTGAACAATCACCATGGAATTCCGGCTTGTGCTTGCCTTTGCTCTTTTCTTCTTTGGTCTTGTCGACGCGCATACTGTGATAGTTTACCCTGGTTATCGAGGGAATAACCTCTTAACCAACGGAACCATCGAGGAGGCAAATGGCCTCGGCGTCGCATCGCAGAATGACTCTCTAACCTACCCATACGGCATGCAATGGATTTATCCATGTACTTCCTACACTCACCACATATCTACATGTCTTCTTCTAACCCTTGGCAGGCGGCGGCATGCCCACTTCAACCAACCGTACAAAATGGCCCATCCGCGGCGGCGCCATCTCCCTCCAACCGGGCTGGTTTCCCGGTCATTCCTCGGGGTTCCTCTACATGAACATGGGATTCGGCACTGTCCCAGCCAACATGAGCAACGCCATGATTAAGCCGTTTGCCTTCGAAGGGCCCAGTAACCTGCCGTACCCGGGGACGATCTGTTTGCCGCAGGTGCCGTTGCCGGCAGGGCATACAGTGAAGGTTGGCGATAATGCGACGATTCAGGTGGTGTTGGCGGCGCAACATGGAGCTTCTTTGTATAATGTATGTTCCCTTTTTTGCAACTTGGTGTTGATGTATGATGGGCGCTGACGAAATAGTGTATCGATATTACATTCGCAGAGCCAGAAGACGTCGCGGAGGTGACGCGGGATAACTGCTTCAATTCGAGCGATATAACATTCCAGGATATCTATCGGACAGCGCCGTTGAATCAGTCTGGATCGGGAGCAGGGCAGGTTGTAAGAGCGCGATGGGTGGAATTGGTGCCATTGGTGGTGGCGGTGGTAGTCGGGTTGTGGTGATTTTATACCTGATTTTTTTTTATGCTTACTAGTTCATACCCCGATTGATGTTTTCTTTTTAATGAAGCCTGTTTGGCGTAATGGATAATAAATTGGTTGATGATGGTTGGTTGGATGATCTGCAGACTCATAATCTGCATACCATTTTGGGAAATATTGAAGCTATTCATACCACCGGAATTGACTTTGGAACCCTTAGCAAAGTATATGATGAAAGAGTTAGATAGTGTAGAGTACCAGAGAAACTCCAGAGTAACATAACATTAAGGATTCAACGATGATGATACCAAGACTCGAGGCAGGCCCAACGGTGTCGCTCAATGGCTAGGAAGGCTTGTTTGTATAGATTCGGGCTGAAGAGATGAACATCAGACATGCATGATGTCTTAGGTCTGCATTTCTTTCTAGCACCTGCAGTAATAGAATGCCCCTGTATAAAACCAGTATATACTAGCCGGAACCTATCTCTGTGGTCATTATATCACACTCCAGTCATGACGCAAGTTCCAACTCAAACTCTCTTTTTCCCTTTTTTCCTTCTTTTTTTCCTCATTTCTTTTCTCTCTCCTCCTTTTCCTCTTTTCTTCATCTCATCTTTTGCTTGTCTATTTTTATTTTACGTTAATAATTAATTAATTCCTCCCTCTGCTTCTCCGTTCATTTGCTTGATCTCCCTTTTTCTCTCTTGCTCTTCATTGTATCCTCCCTGGGCGACCGTCTCAGTACTCGGCGAGTCGGCGCCCACGTTCTCTCCTATTTCCTATTTTTCTTCCTTCGTTGTATAGAGTCATTATTATTATTCGTCTATTCTAATTTTAATTTTTATTCTATTTTATTCCTTTTTTCTTTCACCCACCAATTTATCGACGACGTTCAGCCGCATTCTTCTGCAGCATCCCACTTGCTCGAGGCAGCAAGTTCCGAGGCCTGACCAGCCATGTTCCGTCGCAAGAGGAGCTCTTCGCAACATCAGGTACCATCGACATCCTCTGTTTATAAATATTCTGTACTAATCCAACAGCCCCTCGCAAGTCCATCACAAACCGCTCATTCCGCCGCCTCTCATGCCTTTCTCCAATCGCAACCCTCCTCCAGTAATCTCTCGTCCGCCGCAGCCGCCGCCGCTCTACGAAGTCTCACGCCAACCCCTCAACCCGTCGAAAATGTCCAGACGAAACGCATCCAGCGCCGGGCGTCCATCACATCCCAGCCCAACCTCCGCGCCGGGCAGACGCATACCCTCCGCCGTGCCAGCAGCTCCAGTTCCATGAGCAACCGTACTTTCCGTCGCGATCAATCTCCCGGTCGTCCGTCTACCAGCCAGAGTCATTTGATAAACAGAGATGCGCCACCATTGCCGTCGCTGCCTCCGGGGTATACGTCGCCGACGCCGAAGCCGTCGCCTTCCAGCCGGCGCTCGGTCAGCGTGTCGCCAACCATGCGGACCATGTCTCCTCCGAGGCGGACGAACACCCGTGGTATGAGCGTTGGTCCGGCGGTTGCGCGAAGTCCAACGACATCGAATGGTTTGGGCACGGTCCACGAACTTGAGAGGTCCGGTAGCAGGAATTCGATCAACTTCTCTTATCCGATGGCCTCCCGTCCTATTTCGCCGTCTCCACCGCCAAGTCCACAGTGCCAGCATCCAGTGCCTACATCATTAGCGGAGCAGTTATCACCGTCGGGAGGCGCGGCTTCGAAGACGGCCAATAAACCTAGGGCGAGAGCTGCGGCAGATAAGAGACAGTCGACTGGAGCGCAACCGTCAGTCAGAACGGCGGTCGCAGCGGCGCAGGCGGCCATTGTCCCCGGTGCAACTGGCACCCGGGAGCAAGCCCCTGCTCCGTCGCGGCCCGTTATGGTCAAACGACCGTCGACTGTCCGGGAGGATCACCATGGCGAGGAACGTGCTGAGGCAGGGACAAGCAATATCGATCGTACCTCTGTTGGGGAGCAGAATCGAAGCCGAGAGCCAGTTACGCCAGAACCTCAAATAATCAAATCGCCTCCCACACCTGAACGGTTGAGCTCACCGCCGCCTTTCAACCAGATAGGATCTCCAGCGTCGAACCGTTCGGTTGAACTGGAGCGGGAGCCCGTCAAACAGTCGCGGGCACGGCAACCGAGTGCCAGCCCAGGAAGGTCGGCTCGGTTCTCTACTCAATTGTCAGTGGTTGGCACGGGCGAGTTACGCAACCCCCCTCCAAGATCTGTCTCTCCCGTCAAATCTGCCATGAAACACTCGCCACAAGGGTCTCTGTCACCGGATCGAGTTGGGACCATCTTCCGACCAGCACCTCCGCCTAGTGAATTGTCGGATGGGACATCTATAGGATCGGACGAGGGTTATCGGGTCCGACGGAAGCCGGCCAAGGTCAGTTTCGACGACGAAGCGGAAATCGTGGGTATAGCAGCGAGCCCGCCTACATCTCCCGAGGACATGTTCCCACCAGAGTCTCCGCCAGGACGATCTATATCCAAGACCACGTTTTTTGGCTTGGGCAAGAAGAAACCTACCGCGTTTAACAATGCGGTCGGTGGTGATGAGTTCGATGAAGTGTTGAAGCCTCGACCGGCACTCCCTTCGTTTGGCAGTATACGGGCCTCGAGAGATAGTGGTGAGCTTTCTCAACCAACCCGGGATGAACCCAGTGATACTGAGTCTATCGCATCGTCGAATTCTAATATGGTGGTGCCCGGCTGGTCTTTCTCGAATGATCATGCTCTCGGAGGGGTCTTGACAAATGCCCAACCGCCAGAGAATGCTATCAACCTCACCGAAAAAATCGAACACCCGCCATTGCCTGCCAAGACTTCCGAAAACGGAAATGTCGATGAGGTCAGCGAGTTTGTGCCAGAAATACGCCCTGCGTGGGTGGATGGAATGCAGGCTGCAGAATTCGTGCAAAGGCCAAAACAACAGGTTTCTGTGCCTGCCACTTCTGTCCCTACTACCGTTGCTGCTGTTAATACAAGTCTGGCTCCTGCCATCACGGTTGAGCCATCATCACCTGAGCTTGAAAAGGGACGGTCAAGTCTGGAAGGATACGATGTCCCCGGAGGGTTCCCTCGGACGTCGTTGGAGTTTATCAATCCGAAAACGGCGACAGAGGTGACGACTCCGGCAGCACCGACACCGCCGCCCGGCAAGAAGAAAGTCAAGAAAAAGTCTCACAACCGCTCAGGCTCCGAGTCATCTGTGGTCTTTGACGAGGCAGGAATACCAATTCCAAGCGGCAGGAGAACCGACGACGATTCTGACGAAAGTGTCTACAGTGATGCCGCAGAGGACATTGACGGAGACGGCTTTGGATCTATTAATGCCATAGTGGAAGGTCGTGCAGTTGAAGAAACAGAGCAGCCTATGACTGGGGTTTTGGACAAAACGAAGCCAGCAGGGGCTGAACTGCCCAGTGTGCCCGAGGAACCGCAGCAGATGATCGGTCGTGCGGTTTCTCCTCCGCATGATTCCCTTCCATGGGTTCCAGACTCCCCGGACACAGTCGACGAACCTCTCCCCTTCTCTTCACCTTACCCGCCATTTCCGATCAAGCGCAAGACTACGAGTAAACCGAGACCTGTATCGGGGGTTTTTACAAGAACAAACACTACGGCCAACAAGGGCCAGCGGCCTATGTCAGCGGTGGCTTTCGCTCCAGAGACTATTACGAACGGTGTCCCTCGACCAAGGGCTGTCCCTGAGCGGAAGAGACCGGTGTCAACGGGCCCAACCCTCACCAACGGCAAGGGCCCTGTCCGTGAGTCTAACACTCAGAGACCGATGACGGGAGCCAGCGACTCCTCCGGCGGCTTTCAGCGACCAGGGGCTGGCTCGCCTACGGGGAAGTCGCATACTATGCGACGGACATTGCGGGCTCATTCTCAAGAACCACCAAGGGTGCAGTTTTCGCCAAGTCGACAGGAATTACCTGAAGAACGCCGACCAATGTCGGCGGGGTCGATGACGAACAGGATGCCTACCACGCTACGCGGAACTGGGCCAAACAAGAGCGGAAAGACCTCGTTTTTCTCGACGGGCAAGTCGCCTAACAAGAAGAAGCTTTCGCGGGCTCCCGGGACGTTGTTCTCGTCGCCATCCCGGTTTGAGGACTCGGACGGTGATGACGATGAAGGTCCTCACAGGACCTTCCGCAGTCGGTTTGCGGATTCGAGTGATGAGGAAGATCCCGGGCAGAACACCATACGACCCGTACGAGGTATCCCTCGTCGCCATGGTATGCAAGATGGCGAGTCGACGGAACTTGAAGACAGCTCGGACGAAGAAAAACGACGTCCGGGCTCGTCTGCGACGGCGCCCGCACAGGAGACTAGTAGCCCCTGTCCAACCGACGCGACCGCCATGGCTGCAGTAGCGCGATCTCGCGGTGTGAGTCGCGATGAGCTGGAAGATTTTCTCCACCAGCCAAGTCGCAAGCCGGGGATCCTCAGTCGACTAAATCTCCGCAAAGGGCGGAACCCCGAACCCAAGCATCGCAAGATGGCCTCGGAACCAATAACTGAGAATCCAGCGGTCCAACACCAACGCGGAAGCAGCGTGACGACCACGGTAACGGCCAATAACAGCGACAGCCAGCCAACGGGCATCAGAGAACAGCAGCGGGGATCCCGTCTCTTGGACGGATGGCCGTTACGGCACGACCGGAAGGGCGTTTCCGAGGTTGACGGCGATGCCGGGGCTGATGCAATTACGACTGCTAGTGGTGCGGTGACATTACCGGAGGAACCATCCCAGGTGAATGGTAACGAGAGCGGGAACAGAGATACTCCGGAGGCTAACCCGAGTGAAAGCGCGGGACCCGGGGAGCAGGTGGCTGGCGAGGGAAGCCATTTCAAGCGCCAGAACACGCTCGCACGGGATGTGGTGATCGCAGGGTCGGGGCGTAAAAAGCGGTTCCCGAAGCTGCGTAAGGCGTTTGGATTGCGCAATTGATTGATTGTCATTCTTTGATTTTTCTTTGATTTTTCTTTGATTTTTTTGGTATATTTCTTTTCTTATACCTGATACTACGATCTTTTCTTTCCTTTTTGGGGAGAGGGGGGGGTTTTTTTTTTTTTTTTTTTTTTTTTTTTGGTATATGGTGTTTACCATTTAATTTTCTTGTTCATTTTTTACTGTTACAGTACTTCGTACTAGTACAAGCTGAAGAGGACACGAGGCGAAAAGGGTTAAGGTTCACGATACACGGGCAAAATGAGGGAAATCGGATGGGCGGGTTGTTGAGATACCAGGTTGTTTATTTTGATAATCACTCGATATTCACTAATATTCGATCAAACCCAATAATCGGGACTACTAGAGATGATAGCCTCGGTTGATATCAGCCAGCCACCGCCCCCCGTCACCGCCCAGCCACATGTTACGTACAATACAGTATTGTACTATACGATACGGTCTAGAAGTGATTAGCATGAGACATACAGCAGATTGCAGGGAGCGGTTATTGGCCGGAGCGGTGGCAAACCGGTGGCCATTTCTCTGTGCTAACAATTGAACACCTGTCCTGTGCAATTGACCTGTACACTGCAAGTATATGTAAGAATTGTACAGAGTACATGTATGAGAACGGAGTACCCCGTACATGGTACATAGTACCTGTATATCGACAATAAAGTGATCGTTCCAGCGGAAGAGTACCGGCGGGAACACCGTACAAACATCTTGGGTCGATCTGGTCCGATCCGAATGGCCCGTGGGTTGCCATGGAGATTTCCATGGACGATGCTCGGCTGTTGATCGGCGGCTGGCCAGCCATGTACTTTTACTTCCATGTGAATACTGTATTTTACTGTACTTGTACTGTATGGGTATAGTACCTGTGGAGAGCTGTGCAGCTCAGCTGTAGCTGGATGTATGGAGTAGCTGCGAGAGCTGGCTGAGCAATAATAATGGCTGATGGCCATTATACACCGTAAGTACGTACTCTTTACTCTGTACTCGGTATCATACAGAAACTGACTCAAAAGAACGAGGTTGGATTTCCTAAATTGGCAAAGTCGTAAACAAACACGTAAACACCAAACGGGTATTTCAGCAGCCTCAGTCCTCGCCTTCAATCTGTTCTTTTCCATCCTCATCTCACATTCCTCCAATCTTCCCCCAATCTCAAATCTCACATTCTTCGGATCTTTAAGATCTACTTTTTTTTTTTTTCTATCTCAAAACAGATAGTCTTTTCTCGCCTTTCGAGTTCTTACGTGCTCCGAAAGGCTTTTGAGAAAAGACGCCCCGCAAAGTCGCCAATCTGGACTTTGACGCCCGAGTTCCCATCCCCTTCAGTGTCTTCCCGTCGTCGTACCGGAGTGACGCTGCAAACCATCAACAACCTGCTCCTGCTCCTGTGAACGAGCCGGAACCTGTTGCTTATCCCGTTGAGCATCATCACCACCACCACGAGGACAACCACTCGCTCGTCGACCGGGAAGATACTCGAACGGACGCTCCTGCACTTCCAGATCCCGCTGTTTACGGCAAGGAAGAAGTTCCGCAAGAATTTGTGAATCACCAGTGAGTCTTTATTTATTTTTCCCCCACTGTATTTGTGTATTCAGCTGTATTTCTTGTTTTGTCATGTATGGCGGTGCCAGCTGAAGTGACCTGTTCGGTGAATTGGCTTGTTTTTTTACCCGTAAATCGGGCCAATTTTACGCCCGGTTACGTGTCATAAGCTCGGGCCAATCACAGTCGGTCAATGGGTTTGTTGTTTTGTTTATTTTGGGGCCCACTTTATTTATATCTCCGCGTCCCGTCTAAACATATATTAACCTCTTCCCTCCCCCAGGTACATCGAGGAACCTACTCCTTCTCATACTCCTGCTCTTATTCACGCTCCTCATCACCCTGAGCCTGAACAACCTTTTGATAACCAGCTTGACTTTGTTGAGACTGAATATCGTCGTCGGACCAGTCCTGCTGCCTCCGTCATCAGCTCCTCTTCCAACTCTTACCCTTCTCAAGAGTTGACCCCTTCCTATCCTCAACCTTTCGAGTCTCAAAGCGTCGTCTCTTCGTCGCCTTCCCGAGTCTCGTACACCCCCAGCCAATCTCCGGCTTCTTCTGCTCTTCAGGTTTACCAACCTCAAACCGCTATCCAAAACCACCCTCAGTCCAAGATGGGTTACTACGACGACGACGGTAACTACCACTCCTTCCGCCGCGGTGTCGAGCGTGCTGCCGACCGCATCATGCATCCCTTCCATCATGAGCACCATGACCATCACCACCACCACTCTCACTCTCATCCCAGCTCTCCAAGCCTAAGCCCAAGCCCCAGTCAAGAGTTGGTTGTTGCTGACAACCGTCGCCCAGCAGCCCCCGCCGCCGGTGGTGAGATCCGCGCCATTGAGCGTGGTGGCAACAAGCCCGCTGGCGAGCATGTCCCCATCCCCTGCAACTACATCCGCCTTGGCGACATCTTGATCCTGCAGGGTCGTCCTTGCCAGGTCATCCGTATCTCGGTCTCCCCCCAGACTGGCCAGCACCGCTACCTTGGTGTTGACCTCTTCACCCGCAAGCTCCAGGAGGAGTCGAGCTTCATCGACAACCCCTCGCCCTCCGTCGTTGTCCAGACCATGCTCGGCCCTGTCTACAAGACCTACCGCATTCTGGACATCTACGAGGACCAGACCATCGTCGCAATGACCGAGTCTGGTGACGTCCGCCAGGGTCTCCAGGTCGTTCCCCAGGGTGACCTCTTCAACCGTATCCGCAAGGCCTACGGTGAGGGCCGTGGCTCTGTCCGCGCTGTTGTCATCAACGACGCTGGCCGTGAGCTCGTCGTTGACTACAAGGTCATCCACGCTTCCCGTCTGTAAGCCTGTCGCACAGCTATGGGTCAGGTTAATATGATTGAGGTACGTTTTGGTTAAGCTTCCCGTCCCGAACCGTTTCACATTCCTCGGATCGTATCCCTTGCTAACCCGTTTTTGTGTTACAGCATTTTTCCTTTGTCGTTCCTTTTGTGATGGAAAATAATATTAAACCCCAGTTCACTTACCAATGACTGTTTACGATGCTTGTATTTTCGGATGGAGGATCATGCGTGATGAGATTGGCCTGTCTTCGGAGAATTGTTACGTTAATATCTCTTGTATCAAACTTGGCCATCTTTGTATCTAGCTACCTAATGATCATATTGTTTAGTCTACTAATTTTCTTGGATTTGTAATGGAGTCTCGGTGTTTAAGAGTTGTTTGTTTACTCCACGTGTTTGTAAACGTGCATGGGTGAGGACACGTACTCTTTCATGCGGACATGGTCTTTGCTGAGGGAATTAGAAACACCTCCGTCAGATCCCTGCGCGTCGCATGAACAGCTAATGATGTACACTTAAGCCAGCAAATTCATACCGATTTGATTTTCTCGATATAGCGCATCCAGCAAATAAACAAAGCATTTGATCAGTATCAGCATGAACACTATATGTAAATCCGCTTATGTATTTAGTCGTCACGTCACGACCAAATCCGACCGACTCGAATGCAGGCGGCCACGGTTTTGTGGATACTTATAACGAATTCAAGTCCTCGATCTTATTCAATCCTAGTGGGCTCAAATTCTGTTGCAAGGGAGACCATTTCCCGAAAGATAAATGGTAAAGGTGACCTGTTTGCTCTGTACACCAAATATATATGTTGCTTGCCCAACAACATCCAGCAATATATTGACAGCGAAGAAATATGCACCCTGTCATTTTGACCGCCTACATCCAAAGTTGCCAATATACGTATCCCATGTGTTTGTGCCCGCAATCCAATCTATGCCAGAGAGGACTATCGCAAAGGGTAAGGCATTACACTATGAATTGGCACGTGGTATTTTAAGCAGCGATTGAGTTATGGCTGGCATACGAGATTGTAAATCCGGCAGAATTTCGGGGCGGTGCATAATGGCAGAAACCCACCGGGTGCATACTTTGTTGCGTGAGACTGAGACGTACTGCCTTGCTTTTAGCAGGGAAAAAAAAAATATAATATAATAAAATAAATAAACTTCAATTGTTACACATAGGATATATAAATGAATAATAATCACTAAGGAGCTTGAATAGAACGACAAAAAAAAAAAAAAAAAAGAGCTCACGTTCCAAGATTTTGAGCCTCACACATCATCGGATAAAGCCTTCCCTTCCTCCACATGACTCCCAACCTCCACAATCCTCCCACCCCCAAAAACACAAATAAGATCCGCGTTCCGAACAGTCGACAACCGATGTGCAACCGCCACCGTAATCCTACCCCCCCGCGAAGCCGCCCCATCCAGGGTCTCCTGCACAATGCACTCCGACAGCGTGTCCAGTGCACTCGTCGCTTCGTCTAATAGTAGCAGGCGCGGGTCCCGTAGTAATGTTCTCGCGATCGCTATGCGCTGCCGCTGTCCACCGGAGAGCTGCGTCCCATTGTTCTCGCATGGTGTTTGGAGCCCGTCGGGTAGGGAGGAGATGAAGTCCCGTGCGTTGGCAGCGCGGCAGGCGGTTTCGATGGCGCTGTCGGGGAATGATGGTGTGTTTTCTCCAGTCCCAGTTCCGGGCAGTTGGTTGGGCAGCGGCGTCCCCATGGAGATGTTTTCACGGATGGTGCTGGGGTAGAGCGTGGGCTCTTGCTGTACGAGGGCTACTTGGTTTCGGTATAGTCGTGGGTTCATTGAGTCTAAGTTTCTGGCGCTGATCGTGAGGCGGCCGGATATGGGGTCGTAGAAACGCTCGAGAAGGCCGATCATGGTGTCCTTTCCGCAGCCGGATGCGCCGACGAAAGCTATGAATTGGCCTTTTTTGATCTACACTGGAAATCAGTTGACATGCTTTGTGACTCGATTTGAAAGGGAGAGGGGGTAAGGGCTGGCTTACATGAAGGTCAATGCCACGGAGTACGCGAGCATGGGGTCTCGTTGGGTAAGAGAAATGAATCTTTTCGAGATCGAGTGAGTCGAAGTTGTCAGGGCCAATGTCACGATTTTCTGCATTTTCGCGAATAGTGGGTTGAAGCTGCTCGAGCCAGAATATGTGGTTGGCTGCGTTTGTTGCCTGAAAGAAGCTTTTAGCATCTTGCATCCAGAGAAATTTTGGAGTATCGCCTTACTGCTTGAGAAGCCGAAAAGCACAGAAGCTTGCTAGGAAGCAATACTAAACACTGCGTGAATGCGAAAGGAAGCATAATAAGAAACAGCGGCTTCGTAGAAGCTGAAATTGCATCGTCTAGCTCTTGCGTGTATTGCCCCAAGACTGACGTTCCGATTGCCAACGAGGATACTGTTCTAATGGCATTTACTGCTTCTGAAGCAATTGACGCACTCGCAGAAAATGAAAATGTTTTCGATATTTTGTAGTCCATGGCAACTTCCATTCTGATACGAGCATAGCCGGACACCAGCATGGGCGGAAGTCCTGCTAGGATGATCACGAGGCCGAGCTTTCAAGCATGAACCAAGGCCAGTATGCAGCAAGCCACTATACCCATGGTTGCAGTCAATATCAGAGCAACATTGAAGCCCATGAGCTCAAACACAGCCTGTGGATAAGAGTCTGCTCGGCTCGTCAGGGCACCAGTGGTGTTTTCGGTACGGCCAAAAAATTCGAGGTCTTGCTTGAGCATGTCGTTGACGATTTATCTTCGGTACTTGTGATTGAGTGTTTTTGAATCAAATCAGTCAAAGCGATATTCATCCAGGAATTGCGTGCATAGTCCTACCTGTGCCACGATATTCGATGACCATCCGACAGCGAAGTAGACAATAAGGGAGCCAAGTCCTAGTACGAGAAACGTAAGGGCAAAGAAGTTTCCTTTCTGCTGCATCTTTGTTCCGGTGAGCTGAAACACGTCAATGAACCTTGACATCAAGATAGCTTGACCAGGGTATGAAGCAGCTGTGATTCTGTTCAGCCTCAGTACCCAGAAATTTTGTTTCAATGTTTATACCTGCTGCCAAACATCCCAGCACCAGGATCATATAAGTCCATTTTAACTCCGGAGAGGATTGATCCAGTCGCCAAACCGTGTGAAGGTGCCCTATTCTTTTCCAATCGTCAAAATCACACCGACTAACCTGCTTGTCCAATATCTCTTTTGTCGGCGTCGAGTACCGGGTTGATTTACTAGTAAGCTTAGGTAGATCTGCCTCGCTCGTCTCTTCCGCGCTATTTGAAATACTTTCAGAGTCTCCCGTGGCCGCGGATAGATCCTCAGCCTGCACAAGCCGCGCATATGCACCATTTGATTCCAAGAGTGACCTGTGCGTGCCTTGCTCAGAAATGCGGCCATTGTCCATGACCACAATATTGTCCGCGCCTCGTATAGTGACTAGCTTGTGTGCAATAGTGAGTTATGCGCGCCTGCGAGACATTGTCCAGAGCTCGCTGAACAACTTCCTCGGCATGGGGGTCAAGTGCGCTGGTTGCCTCGTCGAGGAGAAGGATTCGCGGCTGTGAGACAATACTTCGAGCAATTGCGACTCACTGCTTCTGTCCGCCTGACGTCGGTCATCGGCCTCTTCAATTTATCATGCTTACTTTCGTGCTCTTAGGACAATTTTGTTTACGCCTTTCATCCCATTCATTATAATATTCTGCTATGCCATCGAGGCAGGAGACAGTGAGGGCTTGCGTCGAATGCATGTCTTCGTTAAATCCATCGAATGTACCTGCCAGCACTCCAACGCCATTTCCAAACATCATCGCCTCTTCCAGGTCTTCCACGGTGTCACTGTGCGCTATAATGGATTAAAATCGTCACCATTGTTATTTCAAAGAGAGCAGGTACGGCTTCGAACTGAGATGGATGCGCATTTGAGTGCCCTTGGGTTACAGCCTCAGCCTAGTATTGGCCACCGTGGGCAAGAAACAGATCACATGGCATCTTCAATCATGCCCAGCGTAGAAATTGCTGAGAACCAGGATTCTGAAGAAAGTGACTGGGGGCAGCAGGGTCTGTGGCTGGGGAACTGGCTTTCCTTCAACCAGCAAATGATGGGTGTGTTGGACCATAATGATTTTGCCATTCTGACCGAGTTCTCGGGTTTAATAAGTATACGTACATATGTATATGCAGTCAACCGCCTGTTTACTTTTTGCGCGTAATGTATAATTTTGAACTCTCAATACCATCAAAAGACATTGCAATGTCCAATTCTCTGGCCGTCTTTCGCGGCGGCAATTATTAAGAGATGATAGTGATGAAAGTTCTCGAGCTCGACCCATTGTATCAGAAATAGCCACAGTAATATCATGATGGTTTGTACATTTGGCATCTGCCTCTACGCGTTTTCAAATAGTCCGGGAGAAGAACAACTTGAAAAGCCCGATACACCCGGCGGCTCCATTACCCCTTAATTGTTGGACCACGTACGGAACTCTTTCCCCGCGCTTGGGAAAGGCATTACGGAGCCTTCGGGACGCCAATGGCGATCTGGACGGACATTTAGGAGCGCTCACCCCCAATGCCCGAAACTCCGAAGTGAAGGAGCTCTCGGTTTGTGCTATTCTGGGCCTTGCTGACAATGGGCTGCCCTGTGAGATTAGCCATTTATATAAACAGCATTTGTCCGTTCATGGTGATTCCATCATTCGTTTATTCACTTTGTGTATGTCTGTCATTAACAACCCTATTCGAAAGTTTTAGCTACCCGCAAGCTCAGTATCTGCCAAGATGGTCCCTGAATTGGTTACCAACGTTCTGGTATCTCCTATTTTTGGGACATTTTTAAATATAATTCTCATATAGCTTCTTTATGATGCGGCCTGCGGACCACAGCTTTATCCCGATTTCGCGCAGCAGGCATCGACACAAAGGATGGCCATTCCCAGGGGCTTGCGAAGGCTCGGGAGAATTGATTCACCCATGGGAAGGAAATCCTTGATCAGGGCCTGAGACAGGCAGGTATTCGTATTCTTCGGCTGTAGAGTGGTGGATTATGCTTCAGTAGTTTGCAAGCTGCTTCCAGGTCTATACGGACATCGGGCCCAAGCTTGTCCCACCCAACAGATTCGCAGACGAGATACGCAACCACCCTGATTTGCATTTTGGTAAGGCCATTTCCAATGTATGTGGTATTGCAACCGTTTGGTCTCCAGCCTGTCTGAAAGTGTGACCAGGAATTCTCTGGGTCATACCCCGGATTCAAGCCCTTTACTTCAGACAGCTCATCTCAGGCTGTCGTCAACACTGTAAAGGAAGGCTCACGCAGTCACTCAGTTAAGTTGTCTCGGCAGCCTCCAATGTATGACTGGTACTAACAGTGTTTGTCCATCCCACAGATATTATTACCGAGGGGCTAGCAGACGAGACATCCAAGGCTATCAGTGAGCTCTTCGGTGAGCCGGAAAGTAGGTGACTTCTCAGATTCCGGGCAGAATGCTAGAACGCGACCTGCCTCGCGTAATCTCTTTCATATTCTGCAGGCTAACAAAATAAAAACTTATTACAGCTTGGACGGAAATCACATATAAACCGAAGCTTCTGCAGCTGGTTGCTCGTATTTCATCACGGGTCTTCATCGGCCCGGAGCTATGTACCAACGAGGAATGGCTCAACATCAGCCAACAATACGTCATTGAGTCGTTCATTGCTGTGCGCACCCTGTGACAATGGCATTTTTCCTTGCGTCCTATTGTCCATTGGTTTCTGCCAGAATGCCGCCAGCTCCGAGCAACTCTCGACCAGACGCGCAGAATCCTCAACGCTGTCATCGAGAAACGCCGGGAGAATAATCGCCAGACATGCGAGGCTGGACAACGTCTTTCCAAGATGGCAGACACAATCGGCTGGATGGGTGAGGCCGCCAAAGGACAGCCGTACGACGTAGCGACGGCTCAGCTTGGTCTCTCACTTGCCGCCATTCATGCCACGACCGAAATGGTGAGCGGTCTCATCGGTGATCTTTGCACCAATCCCGAATATTTGAACCTCTGCGCAATGAGATTGTCTTGGTTTTGGGTGACAAGAGCTGGTGAAAGAGGGCCCTGCATGATTTAAAACTCATGGATAGTGTAATGAAGGAGTCGCAGAGACACCACTTTGGCGATATCGGCGAGCTCCGTTCCCTGGCACGTCGAGCCTGAAAAATTGCTAACGTCATGATCTCCGCACTAAGCTGCAATGCATCGAGTCGCTGAAATGCCAATCACTCTGTCAGATGGGACACGGATCCCCAAAGGCGCTATTACTATGGTTAGCATCGACATGATGTATGATGAAGGCCTATTCCCGAGCCACATAAATACAGAGTCGGTTTGTTGAGATGCGCTAGCAACCTGGACATGAGCACCGTTGGCAATTCGTTTCGACTTCACCCGAGCATCTCGTCTTTGGTCACGGCAAGCATGCTTGCCCCGGACCATTTTTTGCCGGGAATGAGATCAAGGTCGTGCTGATCTACCTGCTGATGAAATATGATCGGAAGTTCACGGCTGAGGGTCACAAAGCAGACAAGTCCTTTGGCCAGGAGACGGATACAGATCCAACTGCGAAGGCGATGATCACAAAGAGGACACAAGACATTGTGCTTTGAGGATATACTGGACAGCAGCAAGTCTCCGTAGATACATAGTCAATTTGAGTTAATGGAGGTGGCATAAATCATAGCATGAGCGACCGAGAGAAACAAAACAATTGAGTCAGGAAACAGAATCAAATTAAATATTTCCATTAAGATGACCAAACAACCAACAAATGACCAACCGATAGACCAGGCAACAGATCAAAACTCCCCAACGCAGCCATTTTTGCAAACAAACGGAAACAAATGAGAACAATTGCATTGCGATGAACAGCGAAAGCCAAATCTCAGACGCCAGATCCAATGGTATGAATATCCCATGATGAATAGATCAAGAAAGCAAGTAAGCAAGCATGATGATGGTCGGTTCAAAAAGCGTAAGTGTGCGGACATAGTATACATATAATTTCCCCATGGCGCGTGGGACGGAGTGGTAGCAAAACAGGGTATCGTGTATCGTGTATATTCAGCAAAAAGAAAAAGAAAAGTTCCCTTCGAATGCATGATATATAGAGAAGGGGATAGAGGAGGCTTTTGGAGGCGTAAGTGTATGAGGGGCAAGTGAGGAGACAGGTAGGAAGGTGAAGGTCACCTCTCTCCAAATCTGCCATACTCCTGTTGCCATTTCATAAGATGGCGCGTGAGCACATCCATCATTTCGAGGCTGTTGAGTTCCTTGAACCCTTTCTCCTTCGAAGGTTGAGATTCGCCGTCTGTTGCTGGCCCGGATTCCCCACCCTCGCTGGCGGCGGTCGATGGTGGCATGCCGACCTCTCCTAGGTCCGCTGTACCTGCGGCACCGTTTAGCCGATCGCCGTTGCCCGCCAGACTGGAATTCTCCCCCGCAACTG
This sequence comes from Aspergillus ruber CBS 135680, assembly GCF_000600275.1. Lineage (NCBI taxonomy): Eukaryota > Fungi > Ascomycota > Eurotiomycetes > Eurotiales > Aspergillaceae > Aspergillus > Aspergillus ruber. The sequence goes on from NW_024467299.1 coordinate 272,777, forward strand.
CCATCTCGACCTGCATGCGGGAGATAAACTCTAAGATCCCAGCCACACGACGCTTCATCTCATTCATCGTCGTCCGTTGTGGATGCATATACCGTGGACGACTTGGTTTCCCCGACTCGCCGCCATTGACATGCGGCCGCGGCGAGTCTGCGCCGTTATCATGTGACACACCCCGCCGCGGGGAATTTGTTGAGCCAACGTCAAGCCCATTCCCGTTCATGTCCCGATCCCGTGTATATTGGTTGCGTCCAACGCGACCACCGCGACGCGCAGGTGGCCTCCCGGACTTGCGCGTGGATGGACGAGAGGGCGCTGGTTCTGGTGCTGCAGAAGGAGCTGGTGTGCCTGGACTGGGTTGCGAGGGTTCGGGCTCGTTAACCACGGGTTTCGTTGGAGAACCGACCTCATGATCTGATTCTGCGGTTTCATTGAGTTAGCCTCTCTTCTGCAATCGGATGTGTTCTTTTCGAATTGTGGAATTACAACTTACCATCGTTTCGATCTATCCGTCCTTTCCGACGGTTGGCAGTATCTGGACGTTCAGGTTCAGGCTCCTCTGGCTCTTTGGTTTCTTTATCGCGCTGGTTTCGTGATGCTGTCTTTTGTTTCTTGGCGCCATTGGTGGCAGCTTTTGCTTTCGACTCATCCTCAGATGCGGGCTGTGATATCGAATTGCTCTGTTTAGAAGTGGCGGTTGGAGACGGGGAGCTAGTACGTGGTCGTTTGGGCACTTGTTTAAAGCTGGACGTAGGAAAAAGCATGTCAGCACTTGACCACTCTAGCAAAACGTCCAGTTCATTGCACCAATTGTCAACTTACGCTTCACTATCACTTCGACTTCTCTTGCCTCTGCGGGTTGCGACCTCATCGGCCGTCGATTTATTTTCTTCCTTGCTCTCCTCGATCGCACGTCGAAGCTGTTCCTCTTCGTCGTATGCAGCATCGCGACTGTTCATCGTCGAACGGCGTTTGATGCTTGAGGATTCGTTCTGTCGAGATTTGGAGTCCTTCGACCGTCTGGAGCTATTGTCTCTGGAAGAGTCTCGAGAAGAGGCAGGCGGGGACAAGGGGGGCGCGACAGGAAGATATGAGGAGGAATGCTGTCTGCAAGACCGTAAGCGAGATGTCCGCATTGTTGCAAATGATGATGGAAGTGCTGCGTAGAGTACTACACGAAGTACCGAACAGCAACAGTTGAGCTTCATAAAGAGAACAGCAGAGGCGTCCAAGCGAGCCAATATGCAAAAGAAAGGCCACCAGCCCTTCAAGGCCAACAAAGAAACCAAAGAAATCCAAAAGAGGAAATGAAACATTGGAAGACAGATACTCACCCATTTGGTTCATTTTTTATTTGGTGGAGGTCTTTCCGACACTCTTCGCAGTAGTATTCATCAGGACTCATGGCCTCATCCATAATTCCCACACAACCGCCATGCTGCCAGACCTTGCAGGCGTCACATTGGATGAACATACTGCCAATGTCATCAGACATCAAGTCTGATCCATCATTTGGCAGATGCGAGGGTCTCTCGTCCCTACCATTGCGACCGAAGGTCTCTCGACGGGAGGGCGGCAGGCCCGGGTATTCTTGTTGTCCACAGAGACACCGAGTGACCTCTTCTTCCTCCTCTTCATCCCCTTCTTCTTCATATTCCTCACCCTCTCCAGGCCTCAGCGGGTCTTGTTCTTCATCTCCTCGGGCGCGGCGCTGCCGCGTCTGTGGGAAGTCATTTTTCGGATCGACATCGTCGGTGGACTGGGACCGCTGGGTGGAGGATCTCCGAGGAGAGGAGATTTTGTGATTCGAACGGGTGCTTCTTTCTCGAGTCATGGAGGATGAGGAGCTAGAGGAGTTGGTATGTTGGAGAACGGCTGGCGAGGGTTGGGAGGTGCGGGCTCGAGAAGAGCGACGAGGCGTCATGACGGGGAAGGAACGCAATAAGGATAGGAGAGGACTCTGCAGTCGACGAAAGTGATTAATTATAAGAACGAATAGAAACAATGAAGGAATCACGTAGACACTACTCGTGAGCAGGTTCTGTCGCACGCGGTGGAGAGACGAGCTTTTGCAGCGAGTGCAAAGAGAAAAAGCAGGCAATTGCGATAGGAGAGAACAAGCAGAGCTCAAAACAGCGAAAACAAGCTCATGACACAAAGCCGAGGACTACATAGTCTGGCAGGATAACGTATATAGGGAAGAGAGACGAAGAGCGGGGGAGCAGAGGAGAAGAGGAAGAAGAATGCGAGAGCAGTAGCAGCAGGACGAGGAACGGACTGAGAGCGAAGCGGACCGACTGGCGCGGATTTCTTGTTGCGGGTAATTCCCCAATTACCACTCGCCGCATTTAGCAGTCGCTTTGCTTCCTTTTACTGTTCACAACGCAAAGAAAATGGAAATAATCATGATTTGTACTTGAATTGAAGTAAGATTCTCTTTTGTGTTCCAGACACTGACTCTTCTGGATAGCGATAGGTATGCTCCCTGCTGTGCCGGCAAAACCCCGCTTCTTCGCGCAACCGACGCGACTGAACCTCCCTCGTTCCTTTCCCCTCTATATCGCGAATGACGAAAGTATATCCGGGCGATCGAAGCTATGCCAATCGATAGCCTACGTGACGGCCCCGAAAAGTTGCATGATGCAGAGACAGAGCAACAGTTGACGGTGTTTTGCCGTTACCCGGTCATCACGGCGTCAGACAGCTAAAACCAGCCAAAACCGTGGATGGATTCCAGACGAAAATCAGAGTCAGTTGATATGTATTTCAACGATACTTCGAGCTGTATGAGATCCGCTGTGGTGGTACAATCTGCTTCGCCTAGCTATTTCGCGTTCCTGACGGGCGTGTCGCCCGGTAGCCGTCCAGTGGTCGGGATGGATATCACTTACACAATCAGGACAAAGACACCCAGGTATCCAGGTATATGGAGGATATACGTACAGGGATATGCAGATTGACTGCCACTTGCGCATAAGAGCCCTCTCCAGATGGTCCACACAGGGCAGCTTCCCGAGGGTTACTGCAGGTACCAAAATTTTAAGTTGAGTAGTGAAGCGTAGCTACTATAAAGCATATCCTCTATTCAATAACTCTTCTATATTCCTCCCTATAATCTCGTCCGTACGGAGTAAAGAACAATCGTTGTCTCTGGTGTGTGTTGAGCAGTCATCAGAACTACCTAATCGGGACTAGTGCGGTGGCATCTTGACTTTCCACATTGGGGACTCTCGTCCCCTCCACATTCAACTCTCCAGATAATTACAAACCAACCCCCCCCCTCGCATTTGCTTCCTTTCCCCAGGCGCTACTCTTTTCTCGCCTGTTGTTGTTCCCGCAGCATTTGCATTTTTTGCATTTCTTATGCCTCGTCTCATTCTGAGATTGTAGCGTGCCTCTCCTTTTCTCGGTTCTCAGACTCTGCATGGAGACGGGCGGATTCTCGGTTCCTGTTGTGTGTAAGTCCAAATCTCTCTGGATTCGGAGTTGTGCATTAAATGTGCCTTGTTGGAAAAGAATGCCCCCCGGCTATTTTTTTTTATATTTTTCATTTGCGTCTACCCTATACTTTCGCGGGCGTTAGTTGTGGGCATGGACAACATGGCACTGACTATGTGGCTCAAGACAGTCCGGACCTAGAATTATTTCCCCGGATCCCTTCTTTCCTTTGATGCATCCATACACGTTCGCTCAACTTTGACACGTGAAAACGACTACTCAAAAGAAAAGAAGGCAAAGAAGTGAAAAAAAGTGTGTGACTCGGTGATCTCCACTAGTAGTGGACTGGCCTTCAGCTGTGATTGTGTATGGAAAGATCACAACTGGCAGCCTGCATTATGACTACAGCTACGTTGAGTATGTTGCCTTTTCATTTCCCACAGAAGGGGCAGGAAGCAAGTGCTTGCTTCTGCTCTGGTCGTGCCTCGGTTACTGATCGACATCACCCCTCTATAGATGGGGCATTCAATTCGGCCGCGGATACACCTTCACCCGTCTATCCAGACCGATTAATCCGACCTCTCCCCAGACGGACCTTGCGCTCACGTCTATCCCTCGATGCCGCCGATTCGATTCTATATCCTCCGACGCCCGCTGCAACCCAAGTCTTCCACGGCGTGCCGATAGATAGCGGGGATGTTGAGAATGACTCAAAGGTCTATGTACAGGAGTCCGTGGAGCATGAATGTCCAGACTGCAACTCGTGGCATCACTTTTATGAGGATGACGTAAGTTGTGACTGTGACAGCGCTGATGAGGATGGTCCTGTTGTGGTACGGCGGAGTGCTGGTTTCCGGGGGGCTTCTCTGTCTCCGTCGGCTTCGAGCTCTCACCTCCAGAGGATTCCGGTTAACGGAGAAGGGGCCCGTCAAATCAAGTCTGCTTCAGCAGGCCCTGATGGGTATGATGCCTTCGAGAACACCAACAACAAGAAGAAACGCAAGATCCCAACACCGGGGAACATGGGCAATAACCATTCTAGCTTGTCTCCAGAGTTTTCTGCTATGGGTCTCGCGACATCGGCACCGTCGACGCCTTCCGCAATGACAGCTGATACTTTGACTTATTATGGTGTGGGCAATCCGGCGTCTCCGGTTGGGAGCGGGGTTTCCGGTTCAGGCAGAGGCCGCCTTGGGCGCCAGGTGCCTCGCAGTGGCAGTGGAAAAATTCCATTGTCAGTCCAAACTCAAATTGGTTTTGTAAATGGTCGGTTGCCATCTCGTCAGAGCGGACTGTTGTCCTTTCAGGAACAACAGGTACTCCCGTTCTCCCCTGTTCTTTTCTTTTGGCGTGAATAGTGTGACTCACATGTTCCTCCCGTCCGCAGGTGACCCCGCCAGGAATTCAAGCCAAGGTATCATTTCGGCCGCCATCGCAAACGCTGCTGCGGTCTCCTCTCCGCCAAGGGGCCTTAGTAATGCCAGCTTGCTTGACCAGCAAAACAATGCCACGACGCCCACAAAGACCCAGTTCACCTTCACTTGTGAATCGAACTCTTCCAAAGGCATGGCAATGCAGCCACAAAGCACCTTCTCCGCACAGCTCCGCTCGCCCACCTCGCCCCTTTCCGCGATGGCACATAATCCCCGAAGCTTTTCCACGCAGGGTACACAAACAAGCCCAAGTATGACGGCACAAGCCAATCAGCAATATCAGCAATCATCGCAGGCGCAGCAACAACCTCATGAAGGGTCCGTTCCCGAACCGGCCAACGCTGGCAGGAAGAAGAAGCGGTCCCCGGGCAGTATCTATGCGTTGGCTGCACGCCAACGAAAAATCCAGCAGCAGTATGCCAATCTTCACCACCCTCCGAGCATTGAAGATCTCTGGATTTGCGAGTTTTGCGAGTATGAGAGTATCTTTGGTCGTCCACCAGAGGCTTTGATTCGGCAATATGAGATCAAGGATCGCAAGGAGCGGAAGCGATTGGCGGAGAAAAAGAGACTGCTCGAGAAGGCTAAAATGAAGGGGCGGAAGAATAAAAAAGCCACCAAAAATGCAACAAAGAATACCGCGGCTCAGCCCGGCTACGATCGTGCGTCTGTCGATCATTCGTCTGCGGGGGGGTCAGGAGGCGGCCATGAAGATGATTATAATGATTATGATGAAGAGCCGGCTCCCGTCCCGGGTCCGCCACCCGCCTCTTTCAAGCCGCCATTACCCCCAGAGCATCAACCCAGGATGCCCGCGAACTCCACAGTTCTGCCTGGTGCAATGGATTCAGAAACGAGTCGACCACCATGACAATGGCGCCAATGGCCCACAGATCGTCCGCTGCGCGTCCATTGCTCGCGCGGGCTGGACCTGGCCAATGGTGCTCGATCTGTCAATGGGGTCGAAGCTGTTTTTGCATTTGCTTTCTGCTTCTTTTATTTTCCTTTACGTTCTTTTGTTTTGTGTTATGCGTCAGTCATGTCGGATTTTATGTCCTTTAATTCAGCATGCAATTAGCCCTTTGTTTTGCTTCTCTGTTCTCTCGCACCCCTCCCCTCCCTTTTCTTATATTTTTCTTCACTTCTTGATTTCGAAGTTCATGATTCATTACATGAACAAAATTCCCACTCGTATTTCGATATTGTGATGAGTATCATGTCAGCATCAGGCATTTGAACATATCTGGGTCAAGCGCGAAGTGACTGGGTTGGTGTCAGTACTTTTGGAATGTATTTGCAGGGATATGAAACGATTGGACATTGGATGTTATTAAAAGAATAACGGAGATTCTGGCTAGGCCCAGGCCTACTTTGGCGGAAAAAAGGGCTAGCATTACTAGTGGTATACTCTGTACGTACTAGACAGAGAATTTGAAAATGTGAATGATTACCCGCTGAAATGGACATTCTGTGTAGCTAAAATTACCCTGTTCAACCATAGAATGTTTCGTAGTCTTAAAATTGATTGCTGAACTACTAAACAAGCCCGGCGCCAAATTAGCGCGCGCGAAGAACATCACCGTTTCACCTTGAGCAGATGATTATCGAACTACTGGATAGGACGACTCTTTGATTCAGAGTAAGTAGGACCAGAATTAGAAACAATGGTAGTTCTGTTCTTGGCTAGGGACATCCTTTGTGTATATATACACCCTCCAACAGACAATGAATTGAAATCAATCAACTCAGTCTTTCTTTCCCCAGAAACGCTTTTTCTGCATTCACTTCTTCCAATACATATCCTATTGTTCCATTCATTCTTTGACTATTGAGAGACGTCCATTGTGGTCGGCATTGTCGTTGTTCTATACCCATTTATCGCTTCTTCGTCCTTTCCCTCGACCACACTACTTAATAAATAGAGAAGCAGCGCTGGAGCGCTATTGTCTCATAGTCCCTTCCTTACATCTTCGCTTTTGCTTTCTGAGTCAATTCGACTGAGCCAATTCCTTCCAATCGCCATTCCTGCACTTGCATATCTACCTACCACTTCCTATACAACTACCAAACACCACCAAAGAACAATAAATGTGGTTCCTCCTCTACAAAGTATTCAAAATCGGCGTCTCCCAAGCCAAAAAGCACAAAGCCAAGAAGAACGCCGACGGAACCGTCCCCTCTACCACTGACAAAACTGGAACAACTACCGAAATGTTCTCCCTCGACAACGCCAGCGGCATCAACACCAGCACCCGCAACCCCTTCAAAACAATCCTCGACATCCTCCTCCGCCTCCTCCAGTTCGCCCTCGGCCTCGCTGTTGTCGGCCTCTACGGCCAGGATATCTCGGGTACTTCCTCGGACGAGGGAATCGACGGGCGTTGGTTGTACGCTGTTATCGTTGGTGTTTTGTCTTCGCTTTCGGCGTTGCTGTACTTGATCCATTTGGGAATTACGAAGAAGAAGAAGACGACGCCGTTTTATTGTGCTGAGACGGGAGTTGTTGGGATTTGTCTGTTTGCGTGGGAGGGGGTCGTGTGTTTATTGTGGTTGATTTGTTTTGGGATTTTTGGGAAGATGTTTTTGGCTACAGGACATCATGCTAAAGGGTATGAGGGGAAGATGTGGAGGGCTGTTTGGGTGGATCTAGTTTGTTGGGGGGTTTGGGGGGTTAGTATGGTTTGGTTTGGAGTGAGGTGGTGGAAGGCTAGGGCTGGTGGTTCCGATACAAGTGGGAATGGGGATGTTGAGAAGGGGGGTGATGAGTGATTTGCTTGTTCGGATATGTGGGGACTTCATGCATGATGATGAGATGGAATTTGGGGTTGGAAAGAGATTGGGAACGTAATGGGTCTGTATCTTATTTGATGGACACTCGGGTTGTATTTTATTTGGTGGTGTTTTCTACATGGACGAGGATGTCGGGCTGGACCCTAAGTTATCAAGACCAATGCATTCATTAATATGATCTATCCACTACTCCTGTATCCCCTCGATACCCGTACTGCTCAGCACGAAGCATAACCGTCAACTGCCCTGGAACCTGTAGTCGACATGCCGCCCGCCAGGATGAAGTATAAGACATGCCTTCGAACTTGAACGGAACAGCATCCACCTGCGTATCAGGGTAGTTATCCTGCGCATCATCAGCTGTCCACCCACCGCCATCTTCACCTGTAAATGACCATCCGTCATCATGATCGTTTGTGTCAGCTTCTGAACGTTCCTGCTGAATCGTCCCTATCGTCTCAACACTCCCCTCTCGTTTAACACCCGCATCCACACCGCCAGTAACCTCAACCCACGACGTCCTCGGAAGTCTCGGAGCCTTTGAACGCCCACTATGCCCCTCCAAAACCGCACTCCTCTCCTCCTCCGGTAATGAATTCACCGCATTCAAAAACTTTTCTTCCCGCTGAAGTTCCTCCACAAAGCGCACGCGGAAATGATCGTCGACGAGCTTTGCTGGTTGTTGGTGCTGTTGGAGCTGGAGCTGGAGCTGGTGGATGTAGGTTGTTGATTTTAGGCGGCGGAGGTGCTCGCGTTCGTGATTGTTGAGACGGTTAGTGGTGGCGTTGGTGGTGGTGCTGGGGTATGGGATTTGTTTTGGGCGTGTTTTGGGGTTGTTGGGTTTAGTGGCAGCGGCGTTGGTGGTTGGTTTTTGTTGGGTGAGGAGGAGTTTGAGGTTGGAGACAAGGTTTGGGGGGAGGTTTTTGAGGTTGGGATCTAGTGAACATTTTAGAGGATGGAAGATGAAGATCGTGGTGTAAGGGACGTACCATCTGGGCTGGCGTATTTACCGTTTGACGGTTGCGGTTCATTAGGGCTTTCTGTGCGCTCGTTTTGCTTGCTTTGCTGGTTCTTCTGGTCAGGAGGAACAGGAGATTCCGAATCCGAGGACTCTTTTTGTGTCGTCTTTTCGCAATATTTTACCTCTTCCTCACCAGCCGGGCTAGCTGGCTTCTGCTCCTTCAAGTCACTATCATCATGATCCCGACTGAAACCAACAGTCGTCCTCGTGTTCGTGTTCGTATTCGTGGTGGTGTTCATGCACGTGCTTGTATTGGTATGTGTACTTGCATTCCCCTGTGCAAAATAATCACCTTTCGCCTCATATCTCGGAACGGCAGTCTGCGAAGTCCTGCGCCGCCCAAGAACGGGTCTGCGCTTGTTTGTTTTGCTCGCGACGAAATGTGGTCTTTTCTGAGACTGGTACTGGCCTCTGGTAGTCGCGGCAGTCGTGTTGGTGGTGGTATTAGTATCAGTAGCAGTATTATTATCAGTTGTTGTGGTTGTTGCTGTAGTGCTATTTTGCCCTTCCTTCGAAACGGCAGCAAACGGCGGAGGAGAAATTGGTGTCAACGGGTTAGATGGCTTGCGGGTGACATGCTGGCCACCAATGCCGGTGAGAAGCAACCGTGCCTTTTTCTGAGGAGATCCGTTGCCGTTTAACGATTTTGGCTTTTTGAGAATAGGTGGGAGGGGATCTCGTATATTTGCATTTGCATTTGGAATTGGATCTGAGTTGGATCTTCCATTTGAATTTCTTGTTACATTGTCGGACTCATTTTCCTCTGTTGGTGGTGTTGGCGGGAGTTGGGCGCTGACATCGGAGATTGTAACTTCGCTGGACATCTAGATGTGGGGTTTCATTTCGTCAGCCAGATCTCCTGAAGAAATGAAAAGAGAGTAACAATAATACATTTCCCAACGGCTTTAACTTCACAATAGAAGAAGACGAGAATTTCCGCGCCTGGGACTCAGCAATATTGACAAACAGCGTGGCCAGCGTCTCTCCCTGCAACGAACACCGCAAACGTTCGTTGCCCCAGACTCTCCAGAAAAAGTTCTCCAGGCGGTGACCTGAGTCGTTATTGTGGACTGCGGGGTTTGTGTGATAGACTGTAGATCTTAGTATTTGGAAAAAGAAAAAAAAGGAAAAAAAGGCAAAAAAAGTCTATCGTCAATGGAGAGTGGGTGGGCTTTACCTTTCCATAACCGTGCGATATCAAGGGCGTCTATCACATTGGGATCTTCGAGGTGGGAGGGGATTCTGGGGAATGTGGTCACGAGGCCTTTTGGGAGGTCCATATTGGTGTCTACTGTGCAGAGTAGAGCAGAAGTGGACGATCAGAGAGAGGTCTATTTTCTAGGAAGATGACTCTACATAATTTCGCGGGGCTCACTCAGCTCAGCTCAGTGCCGGGTTGGGGGACGGAGAAGTGAATGCAACGTCTTTCTAGACCAGTCTATAATGGGAATACGAGGGGAAAATTTCCATTGCGGCTGGAGTGCAGTTCCAGTGCGTGAACAAAGGGACGCGTCAAACGGAGTTCCGTTGCCCGTCATGACTGGTCATCGATTGACATATTGTTGTGTTGGCGCGGAAATAATTGCCATGGATGTTACCCGCGGGTTGTTCTACGTAGAAAGTATCATTGCGGTGTACAAAGTGCACTGGGGTACGCTGTGGGTTGTACCTGGTTACCAACTACGCTGCAGAAAAGCGCTTCGGTAAACGTGGAGATCTCAAACCGGGGATCTCCGGGGTATGAAATTTAAAATGAGGCTAAAGTCCGTTCCATCGTCACATGAAGAGTCTGGACTCTCAAATAACCATGACGTCACGCATTATTACCTTTCTTTTTTGAACAACACCGAAAGACCAAATATTAAACGAAAAGCAAGCATAACACATCAACCACTCTATATCGCTTCCGTGAAACCAGCCCTATCCTCAGGGCACCAGGGGGTATTTATTGAACGCCATCGAAAGAGGAGGATAATCGACCCTTAAGTCAAGGTGTAGCCACCGTCGACGCGGATCTCAGCACCGGTCATGTACCGAGATGCGTCACTCAGGAGGAAGATAACCGCGCCCATGAGGTCTTCGGGGTCTCCCATTTTGCCGAGGGGGATGAGCGAAGTCCACTTCTCGCGGAGGTCGGGGTTCTCGTCCAGGATCTTACGAGTGCTGTTGCACGTCAGTACTCTACTCAAATAGACAACATATAGAAGGCACGGCACGCACAGAGCAGTCAGCATGTATCCAGGGCTGATGCAGTTTACTCGAATGTTGGAGCCCGCCCATTCAACACCGAAAGACGAAGCGAGATGACGAACAGCAGCCTTGGCAGCATTGTACGGAGCCTGAGGCTGAGGAATGTTAACAATGGAGCTAGACATGCTACCGATCATCACAATGCTCCCCGAAACATTACGCTCCATCAGGTGCTTAGCAACACCAGTCGAGAACAGGTAGGTACCATCCACGACAACACCCCACAGCTTCTGCATACGGTCGTAGGGGTATGAGATAGCATCGAAGTTCTCCGTGAAACCGGCGGAGGTGACTAAGCTGTCAATTCGACCGTGTTGATCGATGATCTCCTGGAGCGATGCGTTGACGGAATCCGGGTTGGCAACGTCGGAGTAATGTGCAGTGACCTTGGGCATTCTAGTAAAGATCCTGGGTCAGTTTATAAGTCCATATCAATCGGTCAAGCAGTGCGGGTTCACGTACTGCTCCAAGCCAGGGTTCTCCCTCCGGAATGTGTCCACCAATTCCTTAGCTTGGGCTTCCGCCTCCTCCTCTGCCAGGTGTTAGCATTGCCTGTCTCAAAATCGGCCATAACATACTGTTCAAATCAACAATGGCAATATCAGACCCCGAGGCAACAATAGCCTGGGCCATAACCAAGCCCAACCCACGAGCACCACCAGTAACCACAGTAACCTTGTTCTCGAGGGAGAATTGAGCCAGCGTCCGCTTGAAGTGCATTCCCCCACGACCCTGCACGATAGGCTGGGCCGGCATATGGGCATCGTCAGGATACGGGATCACGATATCCTCGTCGGTACGAGCATATTTACCCTCCTGCTCACCAGAGGCACCCTGGGGGGCTTTGGTTGTAGCGGACTCCAGGAAGCCATTCTTGGGATCCTTCTTGTTGTCTTTGGTGCGGGGGATTGAGGAAGAGAGGGGACGGACGAAGGACGAGCGGAGGGAGGAAGAGGATGCAGCGAATGCGGAAGGGCGTGTGGAGGTGTTGAGTGCCTTGAGGGCCTGACGAGCAATGGTTGGCCTGAGCATTGTGAAAATGGTTGTTAGAGGAATTGTTGCTTTGGAAGAGTACGAGGGGAAAGAAGAGTATAAGAAGGAATTTCAAACAAAGAACAAGGGGGCACTAGAATACGTAAAAATGAGAGTGTAGAGTTGGAATGAGCATGAAGAAGCAGGATGCGAATTGCATTGAAACAGTTATTTATAAGCTCTGGGCCGGTGAAAAAAATCTGATCCAGGTTAATTGACATGATTGCTTTTTGGTGATTATTCAGAAGTGCGATATATATTTGTATAGATACCCACAGTTGCGGTGAATATTGGAGAGAGCTGGTCCCTAGAAAGAGTGGGCAGCTGTCAGTCTGCCATTGGAGAGTGCAGCGGGCCCCGTGATGTCACTCGCTGGCCTGGGCCCAAGCGACCTGCAGCTAGATAGCCCATGTGACCTAATGGGATTCATTAGATAGCAATTCTTTGCCGGATGGTATCGTCTGCATTCCGAAAAAACGATATAACCAATGGCCTATCCAAAACAAGAGCCAAGGTAAGAAGAGCTATTTAAGGATATCCAGGGGTATGAGTTCAGTTCCTGGGATTGCTTTGCCACCTATCGCTGACCCCTGGTAAGCCAGACTCGTACTCTGCACGCCGCTTACTCTGGGCTTGTCCATCCCCGTATTGGAGCCACAATGATAGGATGTGGTGTGTGGGGCAGATCCAGCTGTACCAATTTCACCTGCGGACAAGATCCAGACATGATGTAGTGAGAATCCCCGGGTAGTACGGAGTACTTGTGCAACACGATTATATTATCGAACTTCATTGAAGCAAGTGCCTACTGAGAAAATCATGTAAAGCATTTGTATGCGACACTCTGTAGAGCACGGGCACCGAGGTTACATGCACTGGCTGCTTCAAACTTAGGTTTTAGACCGGTTCTCCAGCAAGTGACGACAATCGGCCAATGAGACCATTCAATTGACTCATCACTTCTGCACTGATACAGGGTGCTCCACTAAAACGCTTCACTTTCCTCCTCCCGTAAGTCGCAGCTCTCCTCCGGCTTTCCTTATTCCAGAAACACACAACATTGCCCGCTCTTTTCTAGTCACCGCCTTCACCCGCAAATTCGACGAGGGGAGTTCCGCTCTTGCATTGGTCCTGCAAGGCATGTGTTAGCTCGAAAGACTTTTTTTTTGTTGTGTAGGGGGTGGAAGAGTGGTGAATCCGAAATGGCAGAAGGCGGAGATGGCCGAATTCGGCCTGGAAAGTCAGAAGAACATCCATGGAAGCTTAATCGGACCGGGTCCGTGCCTTTTCCCCACACCCCGCAAAAGGTGAAGGTTACCCGACTCGGACCACAAAAAATTCTCATCCCCGATTTCGGCTGACAGCGACCGGCTCAGCCAACACAGCCCAGAACAGACTAATGCCTCGCGTCTTCAATGAATCCAACCTTACGAAAACCATTTCAAATAATTCGCGCAGGAAGCGGGAAAGGTAGTGGTCCAACTGGGGTAAAGGAAAATGATTTCATCTTGACTTACTCCTTTTTGATGCACCACCCGTGAAATTGTCCCCCGCTGTGGGCTACGGATGACCGTCTCCATCTTCATGCTCTCAATAACCACCAACGGTTGGTCTTTCTCTACCGCGTCACCCGCCTGTACCTCCACACGCAGAATTTTGCACGGCATTGGTGCCAACACACTGTTGGACACATCCTTCATTCCCAATGCCTTATCCATCCATTTCGCCCGTGGTAGCGTCAATCGATACTGGGTACCCTGTTGGAATGCGATAATAGAGTCTTCGTCCCGGATCACCGTGGTGTCTAGACGTGTGTGGGGAAAGAATGAGGTGATCACTGGCGAGTCGGGGTTGCGATGGCTGAACACTGGCCCGAACACTTGGTCTCCAACCTTCACACTGAATTGGTTATCGCTTATCTGTTGAATTCGCACGTCGAATGTTGTGCCATCCTTGGACCCGGAATGTGTGTCTTCGAAGGTGAACTGCCGTTGCTGGTAACTTGGACTGAATCCCACCGCAGACCCTTCAAAATTAGCTAGCTTACGCGAGCTGTCAGTGGTGTCGTGGTGTAAACAGGCCAATGCGACCTGTGCGAGCACCTCGCCTCCAATAGTATCCTTGGCGAACAATCCCTTCCGGTGTTTCTCGATGAAACCCGTTTCAACCTGACCTGCAATGAAATCGTCGCTTTTGCAGACAGCCTTCAAAAACTCGATGTTGGTAATAGGACCGGCAATTTCGTACTCCTCTAGTGCAGCCAAGAGTTTGCGGATTGCCTCTTCTCGTGTTGCACCCCGCACAATCAGCTTTGCGATCATAGGATCATAGTGTGCAGACACCTCATCCCCGGCGATGAAGCCTGCGTCGATTCGAGTATCCTCTGTGATTGCTGGTGTGCGAACGTGGACCAGACGTCCCGAATCAGGAATAAACCCCTGGTCAGGATTCTCTGCATAAATTCTAGCTTCAATGGCATGTCCGCGACTGGCCATTTGGACTTCTACCTCGTCTTGGGTTAACGGGAGCTTTGCACCCTCGGCCACTTTGAGTTGCCAGTAAACCAGATCCTGGCCAGTAACCATCTCAGTAACGGGGTGCTCGACCTGAAGTCGGGTGTTCATTTCCATAAAAAAGAACTCCCCGGTATCATTGTCGAAGATAAACTCAACCGTGCCAGCACCTTCATAGCCAACGGCCAAAGCAGCAGATCTTGCTTTAGCCCAGATATCTTTTCTTGTCGCATCAGGAAGGTCAGGAGCAGGGGACTCTTCGAGGATCTTCTGGTGCCTACGCTGGATACTGCAATCTCTTTCTCCGAGGGCGACGCAGTTACCATGCTTGTCTGCGAAGACTTGGACTTCAATGTGTCGCGGTGTGGTGATATACTTCTCCACCAAAACGTGGTCATCGCCGAACGAGTTCTTGGCCTCGGATTTTGCTGATTGTAGCTGAGCCTGGAATTCTGACTTTGATGAGGCGATGCGCATGCCTTTGCCACCGCCTCCCTTGATGGCCTTTATGAGCACAGGGTATTTGATCTTGTCCGCTTCGGCTTCGAGAAAGTTGGGGTCTTGATTTTGGCCATGGTAGCCAGGTACACAGGGTACATTGGCAGCTGTCATGATCTCCTTAGAACGACTGTCCCTTATTAGTACATGCTGCTCGAAGAATATCGTAATAGCATGGTACAGCTTACCTCTTGTCTCCCATGTCCTCGATAGCTTTCCACGGAGGGCCAATGAATACCAGCCCAGCTTCCGTGCATTTTCGTGCAAACGCAGAGTTCTCACTGAGCTACATCACCGTTGCTTTATAAGCCTCATAAAAACATTTCCTCGTTTTAATTCGTACTCACGAAGCCGTAACCAGGATGTATCCCTTGACAACCCTCTCTCTTTGCAATCTCTATAATCCGATCTCCATCGAGGTAGGCCGAAACGGATCCCAAGTTGAACGCAAAAGGGGAACTCAACGCATGCTGGGATCGACTATCTGGGTCTGTGTATAGCGTAGTGACTCGAATGCCATGCTGTGAAGCGGTTTGTCCGACTCGTCTAGCACCAGGTTAATTAGCAATGGTCAATTGATTGGTGATACCTATCTACATGCAAACATACAAAGCTATTTCACCTCTATTTGCGATGAGAATTGAATTGAGGGAGCATCGTGACTCTGCTGCTCTCGACGAAAACGTAGAAGCAGCTCTCTTTGACCTCCGAGCTACAGTCAGGCCCAGGCGAGGAGAAATGCGGAGAAACGGTGAAAGTGGCATTGTATATAATGCTAGATAGAAGTCATGAACAAGGCTCGATTATGGGTATATCAGCAAAGAAGCATGTCACACAAATCGGTAACTGTGATGAAATCTCAAGAAGCGACCCCAGGGAGGTTTAAAGAACATTCTGAACCAACCCTGGCAGTAGCTATTCAATGCTCTTTAGCCGACGGAAAGCGAAACTGCGGGGAAATACACGTGACATGAGATCGACCGAAACTTTCGGCCCCGTTTTTTCGCATCTTTCTTCCCTCTACACAGCACCACAGCAGTCAACACGGATCATGCTAGCCTCAGGTTGATACGTTCACTCTACGTCGAGATTAGCTTATATTAGCTTCCCCTTTTTAACCCATTCATTGACTTCCCGGGTCTCTCTGTCTGGGCGTGTGAGCACGATCCTTTTTCGACGGACGATCCTTAAGCTGCGCGCTTTATTGAATAGCGATATATTGATCTCCTTTTGAAAAGGTGATCAATTCTTTGCGTTTAATATCTCGCGATATTGAAACGGGCTCTTGAGTTGTCGATATACTACTATAAAGAGCGATCATAATGTCTGATGACGAATACTACGACGAGTTTGACGACATCTTCTGGATCGAAGAGCCTGAACCTGATGCAGCCGTTAGTTCTTCCATGCCTTTCCCTTATATCCAAGAATTGCGATTTTCACCAAGAGTTAATGTACTGACCACCAATGATACAGGACGACCTGGCCGCGACAGCAACGTACGATGCCGTTTTCTTTGAAGACCCGACGTTCGATGTAGACGAGTACTACAGTGATTGGGACGAGCTCTCCGACGATTACTACGATGAGGATCCGACGGTTAAGCGAAAACAACGTACAGCGGAACTGGCCAGCCGAAAACCAGCCGGCCAAGGTCTCCAGACGATATGGAGACGAAAGCAAAGCAATGGTATACAAACTGGAGGGGGTACTACTCGAGTCGTTCCATCCCAGGCGCCAGACCCGACGTCTTTCCAGAGCGTCGTCTGGAAACGACCAGAGCACGACAAGAACCCGGTTCAGGTCATGGCACCGGGCGAAGGGGAGAAGGTCGCTTTACTCAAAAACTGGCGAGAAGTTTTCAAGAACTCCCATCCCTCGTTCGGCCGTTCCAGGGCATGGAGACAACACAAAGTACTTGATTATCTTGATAATTCTGTTCCGGAACTTGCGCCGTCTGGTCCAGTTAAAGATCTCATGGTGGAAGATGAGACGTCAAGGGATGTCAGCACTGAGCGGACTCCGGGGGACAGTGGGTCTGTGGGTTATGCCTCGAACACGACTCTGGAGAAATCCGTCTCTCCGCCCTCTGTGCAAGTTGACAAGGCTATGAATCCGGCCTCGGTAAACGACTTACCAGCAAACAATTATCATTCGCAACCGTTCGCCTCATCTAATAAAGAAAATAACAATAATGATCCGACAGGACCCTCGCCCCCCGCTTTGTCCCCTGCGAAGGGTAAAAAACGCAAGGCGTCTATCTCCATTGATGAGGACCAGTCCGCTCAGGGTACTAAAGGACGCAAGTCGAAGCGCGTGGCGGCTGGCCAAGAAACACAGTCAGCGTTAGCATCTGGGCCTGTACGGAGGTCGGCTAGGCAAACGAGAAGTCAGAAATAGGGATCTAACATGGAATCATTTTGAGAGGGCTTTGTTAAAGGGAAAGGATAGAACACATCTAATGATCAAAATTGTAATATAGACGAAATTTACTAGGCATGATTCAATATTATCTATCCGTCATATACTTTCGTCTTTTCAAATTTACAACGGAACAAAACGACTAGGAGTATTCTCTATGGAATGCACGCCCAATAACCATACGCCTAATCTCACTTGTCCCAGCACCGATTTCGTATAACTTCGCATCCCGAAGCAATCTTCCAGCAGGAACTTCATTGATATAACCAGTGCCACCCATGAGCTGGATAGCATCCAGGGCACATTCGGTAGCTCTCTCTGCAGCATACAGAATAGCACCTGCGCAGTCCTGAGTTCGAATTTTAAATTCCGGAGATGAAGCACTGTTATCGATCTGTCGTGCTGTGTTGTATGTGTATGCATGCGATGCAGAGAGCTTGGTGTACATGTCTGCCAATTTACCCTGGATAAGTTGATTATGTGCAATGGGGGTCCCGAATTGCTTGCGTTGATGGGTGTAGGGGAGGACGAGATCAAGGGATGCTTGCATGATACTGGATAATATGTCAGCATCTGTTTCGACAAAGGGGTGAACGTGTTTGGCTCTACTCACCCCAAAGGCCCGGCGCTCAAAACGAGACGCTCAAGATCAAGACCCTCCATCAGCACCTTGACGCCTCGGTTGATCTCACCCAAGATGTTCTCTTTCGGCACGAAGACGTTGTCGAAGATGAGCTCCCCTGTGTTTGATCCACGCATACCCAGCTTATCAAGCTTTTGCGCGCATGAGAATCCCTCGAAAGTCGTTTCCACCACGAACGCGGTAATGCCTTTCGATCCTTTTTCCGGCTCTGTCTTAGCGTACACGACTACGTAGTCCGCATCAGGACCCTAGAGACCGCAAAGACACATTAGCATACAGTAAAGCTAGAGTTCAATCGGAACTCACATTGGTAATCCACATCTTGGTGCCATTCAACACCCAACCACCATCAACTTCTTTCGCAGACGTTTTCATACTGACTACATCGGAACCAGCTGAGTGCTCAGACATGGCAAGCGCACCGACTTTCTCGCCTGAGAGGAGACCAGGTAGATATCGTTCTTTCTGTTCGGTAGTTCCGTTCAAAGATAGTTGGTTCACGCAGAGTTGGGAGTGGGCGGCGTAAGATAGGGCAATGCTTCCTGGATATCATTAGAAACAAATATCTTGGAGCTGACCACGGGAAGCAAGTACCTGATGCTCTGCTAATTTCTTCCATCACAACGCAGTGAGCCTGGTAGCCCATTCCGAGTCCGCCATATTCTTCGTTTGCGGTTACTCCTAGGAAACTGATGATCCAGTCAGCATCACATTGCCCATTAAATCTTTGGAATACATACCCAGCATTGCCCAATTTCTTCCACATCTCTGCCGGGAATTCATTCTCTGCGTCTGTCCGAGTCGCAACATCTTCGGGAATCTCACGCCCTGGATTGTGCCATTGTCAGCAGTAGATACCAAACCATAGCTTTTCAGCACTGTGAGCACCCACTGGTAAACTCTTGAACCCGCTCCCGGAGCTCTTGTAGCTCATCCTCCGTCGGTGCAACGAAGCCTTTCGGGTGTTTGGTTGACAGCGGCCGAATTGCGGGGATGCGGTGGAGGAGCGGCTTCCGCGATCTAGATAGGACTCTGGAGGAGCCCCGGAGAGCAAAAGGGAGAGTTGATACCGCGGTCATAATTAAAAACAGGGATAGAGTAGATGCTGAATATTAGGCGGGAAAGCATGAAAGGAAGAGAGCATTTATGGCGTCTATGCAGGATGTTGCGGCTAAACGCGGTAATCATCGCCTTCCCCGCAATCCGGGGATGAGCTCCTACAGTAATCTGGTCCTTCACTTCCGCTTCATATCCGCTTCTGTGTCCTAACTGTCTTCATCTAGCTTTGAGTAGCAAGAAGGGGCATTTTTCAGCTGGCTCTGGATGTGTCTTAATTGACAAAACACCTCATTCCTATCTCCGCAATGCGTGCTCCCTCTCCGCTTCTTCGGAGCTTTAGCTCCAGAGCAACAGTGCTTCTCCCTCATTCACAACGGCTACTCCTATCTCGAGCTCCAAGAGCAACAACTATTCAACGAACTGCTAGAAGAACAATTGCCAGTTACACACATCCACACCATGCCTCTGCAATCTCCGTCCTGCCTACGGCCGTGGACACCTCGTCGTCCGACTTTCGTGAAAACGAGCAACAGATGAAAGAGCTAGTTGGTAGGATGTCCAGTCTACACAGTACAATTGCACAAGGAGGACCGCAGAAAGCAAAGGATAAACACATTTCCCGTGGGAAAATGCTGCCACGAGATCGGGTTACCTCTTTGATTGACCCTGGCACGTCGTTTTTGGAACTATCTCCCCTGGCAGGCAACGGGATGTATGGAGAAGATGTTCCCGCAGGAGGGATAATTACGGGAATTGGGACTGTGGAGGGTGTCACTTGCATGATTGTGGCAAACGACAGCACCGTCAAGGGAGGGACATACTACCCCATAACGGTGAAGAAGCACCTACGCGCGCAAGCTATTGCCCAAGAGAATAAACTTCCATGTCTCTATCTCGTTGATTCCGGAGGTGCCAACCTACCCCACCAGGCGGACGTGTTCCCGGACAAAGAGCACTTTGGACGTATTTTCTTCAACCAGGCGAGAATGAGCTCGTTGGGTATCCCCCAAATATCTGTTGTCATGGGTCCATGTACGGCAGGAGGCGCCTATGTTCCAGCTATGAGCGATGAGACGATCATCGTTGAAAACCAAGGGACTATCTTCCTAGCTGGACCTCCTCTGGTCAAAGCCGCGACAGGCGAAGAGGTCTCCGCAGAGGATCTAGGAGGTGGCCAGCTTCACAGTTCGGTCTCGGGAGTGACGGATTACTTGGCTGTCGACGACGCGCATGCCCTTGTATTGGCTCGGAGATCGGTAGCGAACCTCAACTACCCGCAGACCAGCATCCCGTCAGAGCTATTCAAGGGCGCGGTAATCAATGAGCCACTTTACGACCCTAACGAGCTCAATGGTATCGTCGGAACAAACCTGCGTCGACAGATTCCTGTTCACGAAGTTATTGCTCGCATTGTCGACGGAAGTGAATTCGCCGAATTCAAGCGCGACTATGGTAGCACGCTCATTACTGGATTTGCCCGAATCTATGGACACCAGGTTGGCATCGTCGCTAACAACGGTATTCTATTCTCCGAATCGTCGCTGAAGGGGGCCCATTTCATTGAACTCTGCACTCAACGAAACATCCCCCTACTTTTCCTCCAGAATATCTCTGGTTTCATGGTTGGTGCCGATGCGGAGAAGGGCGGTATCGCAAAGAACGGCGCCAAATTGGTGACTGCGGTTGCTTGTGCCGATGTTCCCAAGTTCACTGTTGTCTTTGGTTCGAGTGCGGGTGCTGGAAACTATGGAATGTGGTAAGTGTAATCAACCCCAGCCTAAGCCCCTTTATACATATATTTATTAACTTGACTCAGTGGTCGCGCCTACTCACCACGTCTTCTCTTCATGTGGCCCAACGCCAAAATCGGCGTCATGGGTTCCGAGCAATTATCCGCCGTGATGGAAGCCGTCGGACGCACCGCAGACCCCGAACTGAAGGCGCGTATTGACCGTGAATCGGAAGCGATCTTCTCTTCTGCAAGGCTCTGGGACGACGGTGTCATTCCCCCGGCGCAAACAAGACGTGTGTTGGGATTGAGTCTGGCGGCTGCGTTGGGTGGTAGAGTTGAGAATGTGCAGACGCGTTTTGGGGTCTTCCGGATGTGATGGTTCATATAGTATTCTGTACAGGTAGACGTGGTATAGATGTTACCAATTCAACTTACATTGATTGATACAACCGTTTTTTCTAGATTTACATCACAGATAGTAGAACGAAACGAGAACAAGAACAAGAACTTTTCCCATTCCATAGACATAAATAAGCAGGACAGATAAGGTTCGGGCGTGCAGTAAATAAAAACATATATTCTTCAAAAACAGCAACGGAATAAAGGAACGTCAGAATCAAAATGAACATAAATCTATCATATTGAGGTAAATTGGTAGGTAGACGGTAAATGGTAAAACGTAGACGGCGTATGATACGATTGTATGAGGGTGATGCGTATGATATAAGCGAGTTTGGACAAGGTTCAATCGATGGATATTAGTGAAGTGGGCGTAACGATTAGGGGGTTGGTTTGTAGATGTATGGGTGTATGGTTGTATGCCGGTGATGATATGTGCCAACATGGCAAATCCGGTTGAAATGAGGTTTCAAGATATGGGGTTTAAACGGATGAACGATGGTGGAGGATGTGGTTGTATAGGTGTTGATATGGTGGTAGTCGCTTCGAGCAACCTCTATAGGATCACACAAGGTGACCTGCGTCCCGTTTGACGCTTCTTATCGCGCTTTCGGTCATGGCGATTCGGGCCATCTCGTGTTCTTAATGCATCAGAAGACTTTCCGTTCCCTTCTGTGTCTTTTCTGATGATTTGCCGGCAGAGATCAACAAAGACTTCATTGACATTGGCTCGTCTACGAGCCGAAGTCTCATAGTAAGGGGCGTTCCCCCAGGTCTGAGAAAGTGCAAATGCGCGAGCACGAGGAACTGCACGATCTTCCTCAAGATCGGATTTATTCCCCACGATGACGATGGGGACGTTTTCGTCGTCTTTAATGCGGGTGATTTGCTCCCGCAGTTCTGAGAGCTCGTGTAAGGATGACATGCTGGTGATTGAGAATACGAGCAAAAAGCCTTGCCCTTGCTTCATGTATAACTCTCTGTGCAATGTCAGTATTGATGTCACGTTACCACAAGTCGACGCAAGAGTGAATGAAAAAAGATTTTTACCTCATAGCAGCTGTAAAGCGTGTTAGTGGACATTATAATCAGACCAACACGAGTGAAAAACTTACTGAATTGTTCTGTCCCTGCAGTGTCAAGGCTGTGGGGAGAAGATATCAGTTAGTGATATGTACACAGGTGGATAACGACTGTCATTTCCACGGGAAGTGGGTCACGGTGCATACATCTCTAGTATACATTGTCGTCCCTGTCGTATGAAGTTAGCAACGCAGAACGGAAAGGATCGATAGTCAATACTTACATCTACTTCCATCTGTTTACGATAGGAATCCTCAATCGTGGGATCATAACTTTCAATCCAGACATTTTGGACGAATTGAGCTGCAAGAATCAGCATGCCAAAAAAAAAAAAAAAAAAAAGGCATAATGAGAACGGGCCACTTCATAACAGCAAAGACAAAGGAAGAAGATGTAAATGAGGGCTACAAAGGACAAGGATGTACGAACCAGTGAGACAACTTTTCCCAACACCACCTAGAGCGCAGAAATAGACATTAGCAGGGCGTCGCTTTTCTTTTCCTGGGTCGAGCCAGTCAATGCCTACCAGCACCTAGTACAACAATATGATATTCCCGTCTGGTATAAATCCAATGATTAGTCTATCATGTAACAAGTATGCGACCATTGAAGGCCCTCGGAGTTCATCGACTTACTGCGGCCTCATTGAGAATAGCAGCGGTGATTTTTCGACTCAAAAAGGAGAACCTAGAAGCCCAGGGAAGGAAACAAAAACGTCGGGGTGTAGTGAACAGTATGGATGTATTATTCCGAGGAAGTATACCGAGGTACGACTTGCGAATTGACCAGTGACCGTAATGAAATTGACGTCTCTCGAGAAAATGTATAATTCGGCCGGAACCGCGCGCCAATCCGATTATATATCGCCTGTTCCGATATGCAATGTCGCGATCTATGAAGGATCGATTATGTATGTATCTCGATATCCCGGAGGAGGAGGAATGCCGCCGGTAAAGCAAGGGCAACGACACGCGATCGTTACATCGGTCTTCAGGGCTGACGATCCCCTCGGAGGAATTTGAGTCGACGGAGGCCGCGAACAACGCCTTTATCGGTCAAGGAAAGGGTTCAATTGGTTCAGGACAGCGGCGAAAGGGCAGAATGGTGGTAGTGGTGGTGGTGGTTGGTTGTTTCGACGGGGAGGAGCAATTGCTCTCGACAGATTGATGTCAACAGATCGGGCCAAGTTCCGCGGAGGCTAAAACTGAACCAGGTTTTGGGGGTCGGTCTGCAGGAGAAGGCCACCACAACACACTCACGAAAAAGAGCAGTCCAATTCAGGGACTGCAACAACAATAAGCAAAATAAAAAGAAAGAAAAGACGACAATAGTACCCCCTCGTGATGGTGAGGACGAGGGAAATTGGGATAGGACTGGGCACGACGGTCGTTGGGCGGCGGTGAGAAGCGTCGAATTTTGTGCGGACAGACGGGCGATCCAATATCCGCGAACAAACCTTAACGGCCAGCAAAAACGCGCGAAGAGCCACGGAGTTTTCCAATCAGAGAAAGAATGGTGTCGGTCCTGCTGGTGCTTGGAGATCGCTCGGGTTAGTCCGCTTTGCGTGCTGCAGCAGGAAGTGTGACCAGTTGGCAATATGCCCGTCGGGGGCTCAGGGGAATGCTTTTCTTCTCCATGATTATGATGTGACTATGGTGATCGAATGGATATCGCTCTTGGCTTTTATCCGGGAGTATCCCAGCTCCTATCTCGTTGGAGGGAGCCCTCCGGGGAAAGACCGACATTTTGCCCATACGCTAGCTTGAGCGGGAGGATTGACCACTCACTTCAAAATGAAAACAAGAAAGTACAATGGGAATACGATGGGAATATAAAAAGAACGGAGCAGAGAAGGAAATAAAGCGTCACTTACCGCAACAGTTCCTTTTCTCCAGGTAAGTAGACTAAATCACGATGAACAGAGAATCCTTCTTTATCTCCGTCACTCGATACGAGCTATTCGCATTTAAGAGAATCGAGAGTCAGTCTAAAGGAAAGAGTCAGGACAGATGTGAAGTACTCTGTCCTCCCGGATCGAGACATCATCTGCAGCACCATTTTTTGGTGCAATACCACCTACATAACCATCGCTTAGTGGTTGTACAGCCTAGATCCATATGCTCTATTCTCTCTCTTTTGCTTTTTCTTCCTCTTTTCCACACACGCCTGATTCAGACCTTTAATCAGGCCTTGAAACACGTCCAGGTCATTGACCATTAGATACCGTTTATACGTCACCGGGGCCCTGTTACCTATCAACTCTGCCATCCATCTTGTAAGCCCATCGGTACATTTACCCGGTCCAGTCGAAATTCATCCTGGTCAAGCACGGATGCACCTGGAACTTCTGGGCCGTCCTTTCTTATTATTTGACTTTTCATTTATTTCATTTGTTTATTTCTTCGGGGAAGCGGTAGCCCATCGACAAATTGCATGTGCATCCCTAGGTTGGACGAGGATGGAACCCTTAGTACAGGTACGGACACGAGTGAAAATCCATGCCCCATGCTATCTACCAAACATCCCTACCCTGCGACCACATGCCAACCGGTGGTTGTGGTTGTGGTTGTGGTTAGTGTATCACAACCCCAATGAGATACATACCCCAGCATTCCACTGAATCCCAGACTCAATCGACATCCCAATTCGTAATCCTGCAGATTGGGTAACTGAAAGATAAATACAAACATCAAAGTCAAGCGCTCCCACAGCCAATACACTATCGAAATTCGTGTTCCGTACAACAACAGCAAGGGAGGGGGGACGGGCCGGTTGCGCACTGTGCATCGTCCACGGCTATGGTTGATGCTTGATGCCCAATGTATCCGAGCTCCTACGGGATATGTCGACTTAGGTTGGCGCTGGGGTGTTAGTTGGGCTCGGTTAAAAAAAAAGTCAGAAGTCAGAGTCACATGGGTACAGCTATTACATTCTGGCCCTGAGGTCCTTGTTGGGTAGCTGTCGCTAAGCGAAATGTGGCCTTAGACATCTATATATAGCCTACGGATAGGAGGCAAGCTATACCCGAGTACCACGACATGTTCTGATATGCTTTATGCGGCATGGCTTGTGTACCATGCGAGTAAGTACTAGGTACACCGTAGATCTATTCAATAACCACAAGAACAAAAAGCATCATGCAGTATCTAACATCGGGTCCCGACGTATGTACATACCTAGGGAATCCCAAGCAAAATTCCAATAAACCCCGGAAGCCGGAAAAAGCAAGAAATATCAGTAAATTTATGGGCAAAATGCATAGGAGCGGATAGGAGCATAGATCAGTGGGTGGCCTTAGCACCCTTGTCAGAATGACCATTGATATCAGGATTAGCATGACTACGGGCCTTTACTTCAATAGGTCCATTAGATGATACACCACTGCGGACACTGTGCCGCTCGAGCGCCTCAAAGACGTCGCCGAAAACTTGCTTGTCAACATCATTGGCCCACAAAAAGTCGAGATGTTCGTATGTGGGAATCGGTTTCGCAATAGTTCCCCGCGGCAGTCCTTGAAGCATCGAATCGATATCAACAAGACTATCGCTATCTCCGTAGAGCAAAACGATCGGAGTCTTGATATTCTTGATGGGGTATTTAACGGGCTTGTAGAACCGCGCTGTGGCCACAAGACTCAACGGAGACTGAAGTTCGTCGTCGTAGAATTGGAAGCTGCGGTTCCGAATAATTTGAAACCAGTGAACCACTGATTTCGTGCTGGTGAAGGAGAAGAGGTGAAAGTATGCGGCTAGTTTCTGATATAGGTGAATGTTCTTGCATTTCCAGTTGAAGAGCACTGATAGCGAAGAATCCATGATCCAGACGAAGAGCGGCGGGTAGAGAATACTTTGCCACATTGTCGTAGAGCTAAGGACGCTGCGTCGACCGAAGAGAAGGAACAGGAAGATGGGAGAGGCTTTCATCAAAGAGTCCACGATGCGGTTCGACAGTCCTGAGGGCGCCATTGCGGGCGCCAGCGCCACGAAAACATCACATTTCTGGTTCAGCGTCGGGTGGATAGAAAGAGCAGCAAATGCCTGTGCGGTTCCTTGTGAAAACCCAATATACGACAGTGAAGGCTGTTCTGTCACCTTAAGAACATACTCGATACTGTCGGGGACATCGTAAAAGGCGAACTGATCGATCGAGAAGTCCCAGAACTCATTTGCTAACGGCGAGTGCTTGACCGACTTTTTCGAATACTTGTTCCCCCGGTTATTTCCCAGCCATACATCATATCCTCTTTCCACCAGTTGAAAGGGTAGACATCGTTGCTCGTCCGTCAGGCAGACCCAAACCTCGCTGCACATGAGGAGTCCATGATGCAGATAAGCGACCTTCTTGCGGGTACTCCCTTCACCCTGATTTACTCTGGTTCCTTCTTCTCCTCTCCGATACGCTAAACGATGGAGACCCAGTAGATACCCATCATTGGTCTGGACGATGTGTTCCTCGGCTTCGTAACCGAACAGTGCGCAGATATCTGCAAAGTCCGAGGCCTGCGCAATTGAAGTGGCAAAGTTGTTCTTCTTGTCGCGTGTGTCTTTCTCAGGAGCAACGAGGGCCGTGAAAATTCGTTTCGATCGGTTGTAGAAGAAGCGAATGACCGGATCAGCTGTAGTCTTTTGATCAGCCCCTTTTCTCAATGCTCCGGAAAAAATACCCCCAAAGATACAATTCAAGCGCAAAACTCGACACGGCCTACTCACGAAGACAGAATGTAATAAGATGAATAACCCATCCGGAAAACATCAAAATAAAAGACCCAATGAGAGCAAGATATTCAGACCAATACAGTCTACCAATCACTGGTACTCGCGCCATGGCGAGAGTATGGAGAAGCAGGCGTCGCGCACTTTTTTGCCAAACTAGAGGAGATCCGCAGAAGAATCAATATAGTCAATCAACATAATACGATCAAATGAAACAAGGGCAGCAAAGTTGAAGCTTGACCGCAGGCATCTTCCATGATGTAACTGGGTGACAGTAACTAATGTCTTTGTCCCATGTGATTGATGCTTATATAATCCGGGGAAAGGCACATTTTGCCGCAGAACCAATGATTATGTTTCCGTTTGGGAGAATCACCGTTGTCCAAGAACAAGTCAGCATTATATCAACACAATGCCGAGTTCCTGCAGAGATATCAGTACGTCGTTTTGCCCCTCCCTGGAAAGCAGTGTCTGAAAGGGAGACCTGCCTACTTAACCATCGCCGAACGACCGCAAACATAACCCGATCAGCACTCTAACATGTCCTCGTGATTGATTGACAGGAGACGCCCTGGCGCAATGTCTCCAAGAATCCGATTGCATCATGGTTCAGCGCCATAGTCCGAGAGAATGTTTGAGTTCGCCATTGGCCGAAGAATTACCCACGAAATGTCAACAGCTGCGGAAAGGTTTCAGCGAGTGCAAGTACGTCAGAGACATCCGATCAGGAGTCGAACGATAATACAAAGAAACCGGATCTCTAACCCACTGCTATTGCCATAGACGCGGGATGATCGATATGCGCAAACGATTCCGTGGAAATCAACCAATCGCGCTGTCCAAAGAAATCGAAGGCGGGAAATCCAACAAGCCCCAGCAGATGTACGCTGGTAGGCCGGCGTTCGAGACGGTCAAAGAAATCAGCGGGGATGAAGTTCAGATGGACCCGGAGAAGACGAGGGGCTTATAAGTGAGGGGATTCGATTCTGGTAGTGGTCTTGTTCTTGCACTTGATATATCTTGTGTTTTCTGGCATGGGTTGGAGTTTTCACTGGAATGGTTGACGACATCATAGAAATGCGTGTACGATAACAGGGTTCCATTACGCAGGGATTGTACATAAGGAATATATTCCCCTCGGATGCTCTACGTTACATACGGTTTCCTCGAAAAAGACCGGAGACTTGATATATGATACCAGCTCGTGCGTTTTGGCACAAGATTTTCATTTAAAGCATGTACGTTATACTAGATGTTACATCGCTTACTGCGTCTTCTTGTTGGACGCAGCAGGAGATGGCTCGGAGTAGAGCCATACAACAACAAAGAGAAGGAATCCGCCGATCACAGACCAGAGACCTCCGATCCAGACCCATCCGCCGCTAATTCTCCAGCTGCGGGGGTACTCGTCGTGCGCGTAATGGCGAACGGTAACTTCGTGCTTCTCCTCGATGTTGGTGAAGAAGGGACGCTTGTAGTTGACACGGAAGGAAAAGATTCCATGCTGGTCGGGGATGGTGAAGCGTGTGCTGTACACAGTGCTGGTTTCCGTTCGGAGAGATGGTTGGAGAGTGAGGCGGTGGAAGGGCGAGAGCATGGTGAATTCGAGCTGCAGAGCATCCTCACCGGGGACCTCGAAGGGAACGTATCTGTCGTTAACGTACTCGGAGACCTCGATGCTAAATACCTGCGAAAGATTCACTATCAGTATTGCCAATTGCATGGATAACGAGCGCAACTTACTGTCTCGTTCTTGATACGGTAGAGAGAGGGGTTCAATTGCTCGGAAGTGATCTCTCCTTCCTCAGCAAGGTGGTGCTCAATCTTTCCAACCTTCAGCACACCGGTCTCCTTGAAGGTCCACGAAGTCAATTGCTTCGCGAATTCCTGGTTAGCCGTCTTGGCTTCCTTCTTGTCCTTAGGCGCCTTGACACTAGCTGAGAACCACTTATCCTCTAAGCTTTCCACAGATCCCAGAACAGCAAATCGAGCCGAGTTTCTGGCTTGCATGGCCGAAACGAGAGCTAGCTGGGAGCCAGTTGCCGAGACATCTTCCGGAGTGAACGATTTCTCCTTGGGGTTATAGCTGTACGAGGTAACTGGAGCCCGTAAGATAGGAGTGACGATGTTGCTGGAATCTCCGAGAGTCTGGGGAATAGCCCTAGGGAAAGCCAGAACACCGTCACCGTCAAAGAAGGCCTTGGTGTCAGGTCTCAATTGGCCCGGTCTTTGGAGAAGCAAAACGTCGTGCTTTTCCGATGCGGAAATAGTGTCGTAGTTGAAGTGGTCGAGAACGATGGACGAACGGTCGTTAGATAGGTGCAGGTCGAATTCCAGCAATAGCGAGCTGATAGCGCTTGGTGTTGTAGTCTTGCCGGAGAGGGCGAGAAGGACGTTGCCGTCTTTGTTCATGAAATCGATGATATTCTTGGCGCTCAAGGAAGGTCCAAAGCCTGCGGCCATGATTTATTAGATACGAGTTATCTTCAATGTCATGATTCGGTAAAGTCGTCCAACCTTTCGATTTGGGAGGGAGGATAAGTAGGTGGTCGTAAGCCTTCTCGCCATGTTGGAACAGAGAGAATTTGCTATTCTTGGGCGATTCGAACGAGATTGTGTATCCACGAGCTATCACAGATATGTCAGCTTCAATTACATTCCAGTAATTCACAGAACTCACCTTGCAGGTCGCTCCAGAAGCTAGAATAGAGCTCCTTCTCGGCCGCTTCCTCAAGAATCACCACTAAACGATTGCCCGAGCTACTCAAGGCGTGGACAACCGCCAAAAAGCAGAACAGGAGAAAAGAAAGATACCACCGCATCTTGCAATAACTTGCGCAGCGAAGGGTGGGTATAAAACAGAAAACGAATTTCAAGAAAAAGAGAGAGTAGTTGTCGACGACAGCTGTATCGATACTAGAACGGGCGACGTGTTGCGAGACGGAGCGCCAAGACCGCCTGCGCCTGTCGTCACTTTCCATTTCCACCTCCAAACCTCCGTTCCCAATTCTTCCCCTCTCAGTCGCAAACCTCGCCCTGCTGCTGTCCCCCTCAACAACCCTCGCTCCGGTGGGATAATTTATCGCGTGTGATTCACTTCGACTCAATTGATCACACATACCCTCCGTTTCCTCGAACCCCCGCGAAAGAAGCCAGGAAAAAAGAACCTTTGAATTCAGAAATCTCCCCATACAACCGGTCACAATGTCAAACCCTCAATTCTGGTCGAGTCCTCTCCGCTACCTCCGCTGGGCCTCGCACGAGAAGCCCGCTATCTTCTACGCCATGGTCCTTGGTTGTTCCGGCCCGATTTCACTGGTCGCCCTCCCTCCGATCCGTCGGTTCTTCGGTGATGTTGACCCGCAGCCTATTCCTCTAACATATCCCAGTAAGGATGAACTTTCTTCTCCTCTTGATACCTGTGTCCGGAGCTTCCTTCATTTGAGCTGTGCATGGTCATGGTTCTGCGTTTCCGAATAGTTGCTAACATATTCCGTTTCTGCGAATTCTAGTCCCGCAAGGACCCCGATCGATCCCGCAAGGCTACGATGACCAGTAAAGACAGAAAAATAAATCAAAAGGGAATGAGGGAGATGTGTGCATTGTCGTGTGAAGTTATATCCGGATTTGCTTTTACTGTGTATTTAACTCGGAGTCTTTGAGAGACCAAACCCTGGGAATCGAGCATTGTCGTCACTTACGATACCAGATCCTTCTTTCTTTCGTGTTCTCGACTATATTCTTTTATTAGGGTATGTCTATCATGTCCCTATGGTGCTACTTGTGAGGGTACAATTTGCAGTCTCCGCGGGGACGGTAGGCAAGCTGTGTGTGCTGCGATGTATTTCTACATGGGAATCAATGGGGATTCATCATAAACCAGACGAATCATATCCGATTAAAAACAATTCTACTCCCAAATCGTATATCCGATTGCAAAAAGACATACAAAACCGATGTATATAGCCATCCATAAATACAGATCTTCAACTGCCCAATGGTACCATCGACGAAATAAACCGAAACCGAATACGAAAAACATAAACCCTCCCAAATAAGTACTGGATGTTTTTTTGACTGTACACTAAACCTGTTATGCCCAGTCAGTTCCAATGATTAGACATTGAGCATCGTGGAGTGCCTCGGATACGCCGTACCAACCATGTTTCGGCAAATGTCAGCCATCTGAATTGGTTGGAAGGACATCGAGCTTCATCTATCCATCACATATTTAACAAAAATACAAAAATGCATGTCTCATAAACAAACAAAAACATACAAAAACATATGACTATGTCTTAAAGCCTCGCCCTTTTTTTTTTTTTTAAACAATTGAAAGGGTATAGAACCCAAAGTGCCCTTCCGGGGCTCAGCGGATTACGGATTCATCAACCAGCCAAATTGGGAATCCATAAATGACGGATTCATTTGGCTTGTCAAGAAACTCTCGGTATTGCCATAATTGACATTGAGCATCAAAGGGAGGTGTCCGAGTTCATGGAGATCGTCGGATGGAGTCGGGTACCCAGAACACCTGGATATATATCCATATTGTTGAAATCCGAAATGTGACTAAAAGCACATTGCGTAGTGTTGCATTACTATATTTGACAACTTCCTGCGTCTAAAAACACACCTTGCTCTCGTTGATTTTTACAGAAGCTTCGCTTTGTCCATCGCCCTCGCTTGCAATGCCATCTTTTTCTTCCTCGTTATTCCAAGGCCGATCCTCATCAACGCGACAGCAGGTCAGATGAGGAAGCTATCAGAGGTATATCTACTATTGTTGACAAGGAGATAATCGACAAAAGACCTTATGTCTTCCTTCAACTCCCGCACACCCGCCTCGAACACATTACGCCCCTTGGTACTTATCGGGAATTTAAGGTTGAAATAATTCATTCCTTGGGACATGAGGTTAACACTTGCAGCCTTAATTATGCGATAGAAAGCTGCACCTCCATCGTCAGCGACATAGTTATGGCGCTGCACGACCGAGTTGCTGAACTACTGGCGGAAGAAACAGATGTTCATCCACATGAAGATGTCGTTTGCGTAGAACGCGCAGCTTAGGTTACTGTTTGTCCCACGGTGCATATTTCTAGGGTAGTGACTGAAGATGCGGCACTCGACAGTCTTCTTTCTCAGGACGAGCTCTTGATACCTCTTCAGACAGAGGTAATGAGTGTAAGGATCGAGGAGACTGATAGTCGTCGTGTTCAAGGCTTTCCATATACCCACGAGATAAATCACAGCTTCTTGGTAGATCACGGTGGAGCGCATCCGTATTCCCAAGTTAACCCATATGGTCGAGCGCCAGACAATGGAATGAAAGATCAACCGATTGACACGCAAGAGCGCAGTCTCTTGGGCTTTCATGATCTCCCAGCTAGCTCGTATGTCTTCCGCAGTTTGCGGAGGGGTTTGGACCAAACGATACCGGTAGGTGACAGCGCTTTTTTCAAGTTGCCGGTTATAGCTCTCGAACGCCTGTAATTATTGTATCGCTATCAGTATTATTTAAAAAGCCTCTGAAGGTTGAATACGGAGACTCACTTCGAATTGGAGGACGCCCTTGGCCTGCACAGCCGACGGGACAAGTACCAACCGGGTTGCGCCTAATTGTCCAGGCTCATTGATCCTGGTACAAGAAGCGCAATTCCCCCCCCCCAGAGCCGACGCATGTAGAATGTACATATCGGGGTTTATAAGGACGTTGAAATTCCCGTCGTCAAACAGGGGAAAACCTGCTATTCTGGCCATTTTGACTCTGAGGCAGTACTTCGAGTCGTATGTCATGGTTTTGAAATGGATGGCAAGAAAGAAGTCCTTTGTAAAATCTAGATAGATGAGATGGCGAAAGAAGAGGGCCACATAATGAATATGTTCATGTCCATCGTCGAAGAAGTTGTGAATGTTTCAAAATGGCAACTGAGGCAATTGATGCAAAATCTATTAGGCTGGGCGCTGGCATTATATTTGGATTGAACTACTAAACAGTGGCAAAGTCTAGAGAAATATAGTGCTTCTATCTTACCCATTTTGAATACAGCCTATGGGGAAGAAAATTTAAAGCAAAGGCGCCAAGGTCAATGACTAGAAATCAATGCTTCTGAACAATAAATAATTGAGCCGCTATAAAGACCACCACGATAATTAGTTCTTGTATTATGAATGGTCTAGGAAGATCCTTTGACTCACTGTTGAATCGTCTCCACGATGCCGCAAAACATCATGTTATACCCAACAAGGCAAGCCAAGGTCTGAGCTATCTGATGACTCTACATCAATGGCTCATGTTGTGAACCAAGGACATGAAGGTACGTCTTCAGATGAGTGGACAAGATACCGATTAAGCCAACTTAGATAAATCTATAACCTGCCTCCCAGGAAAACGATAACGCCAGATATGCTTATCTACATGGAATTTGTAGGTAGGACGATTGTATTATCGGAGTCCTGGCTGATGCAGATTAAATCAGCGGGATGCCTCCGAGCAATTTCAGAATTGTAGTGAAATATCCAGAATAACTCCTCTTCACCCAGAGCAAAATAAGACAGGAAGGAGATGCGCAGCATAAGGAAACAAGCCAGTACACCGTAGAAACAGACGGAAGAGAATATAATCGAACTATCCAGAGATGGCAGAAAGGTTTGAAGAGAAAGACCACAAATTCATAATCCATCACACAAAATAACCTTTGAGGACAACCGTAATTATAGGAATGGGGACCATAAAATCAGGGCAAATAGGCGCAGTATCCATTGGTAGTGGCCAAGAACACGGATTGACAACAACAGTAGATTAAAAACAGATTCAAGGACATCCGCATCCAAAGTGGCACATTGCGATTTATTGGTTCCCCAGGCGCACACGGAGTCCCAACGGAGCCTCTTCTCACGGTCCGGCCATGGTACTCCTGGGCAACGGGGTATAAAAGAATTGCTCTTTTGACATTTTTTGTTCAGACGAAGAATTATAAAAAAAAAAAAAAAAAGGAATAAAAAAAAGAATCAACTTCCTTTCCTGGAACGTCAAACTATGAAGTCCATGGAAGTAAGAATCCTTTACCGGGCACGGTTATCTCTTGCTGGCTGTGGCCTATTGCGGTCCGAATATGTCGACTCCGGAGTGTATCTTAATCCCATTCCAGGCATGCGAGGGTCAGCAGCTGTGGTAGCCGGGTAATTCACTCCAGTGGTAACAGGGGAATACTCTGTCTCGGTCTCATAGCCAGGCCCGGGATATGTTCTGGGAGCATTGTTCCATCCACCGTCATAGCCGTAACCGGAGCTCGTATACTTGTATGACGGGTGGATCTCAGCAGAAACTGCAGGCTGAGCCGACGTAGTGAAGGGAGGAATTTGCTGCTGTGAAGGGAACTGATTCTGACCAGGCGTGAAAGGCGAATGCGAGTGGGCGGTGGAGTGGTTGGAGTGGTTGGAGTGGGTAGCAGGATACGACGTCGGAGTAGAATGTGTGGAATAAGGAGGACTCTGCGTTTGTCCGTATGGGTTTGTAGCATACGATTCCATGTATTGTTGGGGTGGAGGAGCACTGTAGGTGGGCGGTGGAGATGGACCAGTTGATGAGCGCGCCTCGTGGATTGGCGCAGATGTACCATAACTTGCTGGAGGAAGAGAAGTGCCATAACTTGGCGCCGGAGGGACAGAAGTACCATAACTAGTTGGAGGAACAGATGCACCATGCCCATAAGTTGGCGGAAGCACATTAGGACCTTGGTGAGGCAGAGAGTATTCTTGCTGCATATGATAATCGTTATGGTAGTAGTGGCCCCGTGGGTGGCCTTGATCTTTCCGGCGCATTACATCTGCCTCCCAGCGAGAAGAGTCCGCTTTGAGGTCAGTAATCATTTCCTACATGAGAGCATGCGTTAGTATTCAATTCTTAATATAAAAGAAAAGGAAGCATGCGGGTTCCTGCGAGTAACTTACAGATGTGAGATTCCGATAAGCCCGGATGAAGTAGCCTTGACAGCCCTATTCAATCAAGTCAGTATACCATCCTGGGTCTAGCTGTCTCTTATGAAATAAGGATATGGAAGACGGACATTGTGATTTCCAGGTCTTACGAGCGCATCGTTTCCAAGGTAGCGACAAATGTCCGCTTGAATGACTTCCCGGCTGATACCATCCCCAGGGATGAAATATTCATTTTGACGTCCAGACATTTTGATAATCCAGAAGGGCAAGTCTCCGGTAGTAAGGTATTAAGGCACAACGGATCCAAGTGGCAACAATGAAATCCGGAACAGGAGGTCCACAACCAAGGTTCCAAAGTATGGAGAAATGACGACCGGTTTGTTTTGAAGAAGCAAGAACAGAATAATAGATCTATTGACTGCGTCCAGGGAACACCAAGGCTGATATGAAGGCTAATCCGAGATTTGTTCTCCTTTTTTGGTCCTCGAAACAAGCACAAAATGCAGAAAACGAAGACAGGCGAAAGAAAAACAAAGTATCCGGATCCAAAAGACGGGCTAATCTGATCTTATCTCCGACCAGCAATAGAAGTCCTCGGGAGTGTTGTCCACGGTGGTATAGCAGGGGTCCAGAGCAAATATCCTCTTCCGGATGGTATCTCCTAGCAACAGAAAAATCTGCCAGTATGGGCCGCACAGACGGTGAACAGCGGATTGTTCAAGGAATCAATCAATTGAAATCACGACCGATAGCTCAGGGCGAGCAAAAAGAAACGATGAAGGATCTTAGGAGCGAGAGAACGAGGGAAAGATCCTAGATGGTATGGGTAGAACTGGTCCTATTTTCGGATGGAAACTGTTCTTATTCTCCAGCACTTTCACTCGTACACGCGGATAATACTCTTCTGCGAATAGAACTTAAATGGGGAAACAAATAGGGGATACTTGAAGAGGACGAAAAGATGTGGGAGAGAATATGGAGGAAAAGAGTAAAATAGAAGAGGAGAAGGAGAGAAGGAAAAGAGAATGAGAGGGAGAGAGACTGGGGGAAAAGCAGATAAGAAGAGAGTGAGAGGGGGCAAAACCAAAGGCTGTGGGTAGACCTGTGCTGATTGGCCGGACAGGCGGTTGGGCCGGTCTCTTTCTTAGGCTCTTCTGAGAAAGGTCTTATGCCACTATGCAATTTTTATTTTTATTTTATGTATTTTATAAATTTTTCTCTACTTTTCTTACGAAGCCAGTGTGTTATGGTCTCTGGTCTGAAAGGAAAAATTAAATTCAAGGAGGGAAGAGAAATCCTATGTATGGTGGATACTAACGCAACGTACTGTGTCTGTACGGAGTACATACAGATCGGATGCAGTCAAAAAAGGAACACCATCCACCCATTTCTGCACAAGAGTCAGAGTCATAACCGAGTCAGGCATGATATCTGAAGACGGCTATGATTGAATGCCCAGACCGACAGACAGACTCGTGAAGATCACTGCGGTATTGCACTGCGATCTAAAGAGAACCCTCCACTAGATTGGATAGCCTCACTGTCTAAAGCTTCAACATCACTGGCAGACGTTACTATTCGTTGGAGTTACTCCATACGCAATATGGATACGCGGAGCCACTAGGCTAAGGACGGAGTGGTACTTACTCCGTACCATGTACGGAGCAGAAGTAGTAGTACTTTGATACTCCCGAGTACGGTGTGCACATCCTTTAACGGTGGCCAAATCCCCGGACCAATCCGTGAACGACAGACTTGAAATCTGTCAATCATTCATGGAGGGTGTGAGATCACATCACGCATCACTGTGTAGGAGGATGAGACAGGATGAGACGCCGATTTCCCAATTTCCACACACACTCTCTCAGCAGACGAACTTTTGCCACTAACAGGGCCAGATGGCACTGTGCAAGGCTACCTGCATGAAAAAGAAACCAAAGAACCGCTTTACTCGCGTCAAAAGTCGGAGCCAATGAAGATTTTGTATTCAGTTGGGCATGAATGCGTGTGTCTGTGTTTTGGCCGCTTAAGCTGACTAACTTTTACCTGTTTGGGACATGGTACGGTTGGGCATCCATTCACCATCCACCGTCCATCATCCAATTATTCTCCGGAATACACGATCGCTCACCCGCGTCCTGACACTCTGAAAAACTTCTTTTTCTTTCAGTTACGGTGACCTTTGGTGGCTGGAGGAGTCATGACGATGATGACAGACATGATCAAAGCGTCCAAGATATCCCGTCTTTCATCATCACATCGTTTTCTCGCTCAATGAAATTCTTCCAGGTGGCCTCGCTTCTTTTGTATGGACTATCATTCTAGCCCGGTCTGTACCCGGGAGGAATTCCTGCATTATTCCGTACATCGATCTTATTCGTCGTATTTGACAGCGTCGCCATCATCGTACATGGAAACCCTGTTGTTGTTGTTGTTCTGCTTGGTTTAATATGAGCGAAGCGCTTGATTTTACTCCATCGTCTACCCGCCCTAATACTATGGGTAATAATGAATGGCCGGCTGAGAAGCTGCAATCTGCTGCCGTATGCACCAAACCGACACCAGTCACGAGCCAGGAAGCTACAAAGAAAGAAATAGAATGCATATTTATCCTGGGACCATAGCCGAAAGCCCCGTCAGCATTCGTTATCTCCATATGGTTCTCGCAAAGTACTCCATACTAACGCACCCATCCTCCATAATAGTACACGGAGTACTCCGTGAATACAGCATGATACCCTGCATTATGTTAGAGTGACGGTCTCATGATTCAATGGGAAAGTCGACGTACTGTCTTCCGCTCGGATCCACGATATTCTTGCAGTTGCTACGTGGTCTTGGTTTGTTGGGCATAAGATATCATTATTCTTAGCAACCAAGTGGAGGTTTCTTTTTTCGTTCTACATTCCAGAAAGCAGGCCAGAAGATGGATTTGGTTACCGGGTACCGGGATTGCTCCAATGCGCTAATGGGCAAGCAACATCTTGTTCTCAGCATTTTGTGACTATGGATTCTATAGCTTCGATATGCATTTTGGAGTACATTAGCAATTTGAACATGAATATTCTCAAGCCCCAAAAGTCATGGATTTCGAAATGTAGATATGACCGTAGAACTACACTGCTGAGCTAACCGTTTTTGGTCGAACCGTGGTCGGCGTGTGATTTTCGCGGAGTTCACCCTTCAGCAAAAATCTGCAAGTCGAACAATGCACTTTCCAAGAAAATCCGCCAAGCTCATGCCTTTATAGAACCATGCAGGCCCGATTCTGCTCGCCAGCATGTCGCGCTCGCCTACTACCTCCCCGAGACCATCGCCGTCGCCGGAGGACAACCCCGAACGCTCGATAGACCACCCTCGTCCTTCGCGCTACACCTACAAACAACTAAAGCTCCTGCGACAAAGCTCAACAGCAACGCCACTCCGTGTTATCGCGCATATCGATCTTGATGCCTTCTACGCGCAATGCGAAATGGTCCGTTTGGGGACGCTGCGGGAGACACCCCTGGCGGTTCGCCAGTGGGATTCGTTAATCGCTGTCAATTATCCCGCACGGGATTCGGGGATAACTAGGATGATATCAGCGACTGAGGCGAAGAAGCTCTGTCCGGATATTGTGCTACAGCATGTCGCAACGTTTAGAGAAGGCGAGGGCGGGAAATGGGCGTATAGGGAGGACGCGTTTAAGAATATTGGGATGGATAAAGTGTCGTTGGATCCGTACCGGGCGGAATCGCGCAAGATTCTTGCGGTAATGAAGGAGGAGGCGTATAGGTGGCATGCGGCTGTAACTGGTGAAAACGGCGCTGGGACTGAGACGTCAGCACCACCCTTCAAGGTTCAGACGCAGCTCCCCAGCGTTGAAAAGGCGAGTATCGATGAAGTGTTCATCGACTTGTCGCCGTTGGTATTTGGTGCTTTGTTGCAGAGATATCCCGAGCTGCGGACTGAGGCCCTTGGTGAAGACCGGGGAGCACCATTACCTTGTCCTCCCACAACAGCGCTGGAATGGAACGCTGAGGACTGCCTGATCGATTTGGACGTAAACGAAACCGAAGTCGATGATCCAGATTGGGATGATATTGCAATGCTGATAGGCTCTGAGATCATACGGTCTGTTCGCACCGCTGTCTGGAACCATCTCAGTTTTACTTGCTCTGCTGGTGTCGCTAGAAACAAGATGATGGCCAAGTTAGGGAGCGGCTGTAACAAGCCCAATAAACAGACCGTGGTCCGGAACCGTGCCGTCCAAAATTTCCTGGGCGGGTTCAAATTTACCAAGATCCGAATGCTGGGCGGCAAGTTGGGAGACCAAATTGTTGCTCATTTTGGAACGGAGCAGGTTAGTGACCTGCTGAATGTATCACTGGAACAGCTTCGATCCAAGCTAGACGACGGTACGGCCAACTGGCTCTACGGCATTATTCGCGGCGAGGACAGAAGTGAGGTCAATTCGCGGACCCAAATGAAGTCCATGTTATCGGCAAAGTCATTCAGACCAAGTATCAATTCTGTAGAGCAGGCAGAAAAGTGGCTACGCATTTTTGCAGCTGATATCTACAACCGTCTCGTTGAAGATGGCGTGCTTGAAAACAGACGCCGTCCAAAGATCGTCACTCTGCACCATAGACAGGGTGCTCAGGTCCGCTCTCGTCAGATCCCGATTCCTGGCGCGAAGCCTATTGATGAGGCTACTTTGTTTGATCTTGGCAGCACCTTGCTATGGCAAGTTATTGAGGATGCTAGCGCATGGCCATGTGCGAACCTATCGTTGAGTGTTGGCGCATTCGAGGACGGGGTCACCAAAAACCGGGCAATTGATGGGTTTTTGCTTCGTGGGAAACAGACTAAGACGAATGCGGGCTATTCGACGAGGGATGTCGTAACTGTGGATATGACAGAGGAGCAACCCTTCAATGTGAAGCGAAGAAAAGTTGAAGAGAACGGCATCAGACGCTTTTTCACCAGCCCCTCAGCTGCTGATCCTGAAGTCCCCTTAAACGAGCAACCGCAACCTGAAGCTTCGGGGCCAACGAACTCGACGGAAGCAGTTTCGCAGGCAATTCGCGATGGCAGGCCGAATTCCGGGCCCGAGGGTTCTTTAGACTTGCCTGGCGACGTTCCGCGCGATTTTTATCTCTGTGACGACTGCAACCAACCGATTTCGGAAGATGACAGGACCGAACATGATGATTGGCATTTTGCTAAAGAGCTGGAAATGCAGGAAAGAGAAGCAGCGAAGGCCCCTGTCTCGCTACCACGCCCTTCAAGCCATCCCTCGAATATTAATGCCCGTAGTCGAGGTGGCCGCAACAGTCGTAGCAGCAGCAAGACAGAAAAGGGACAAACGCGACTTACATTTGGGTAGCATGCGTATGTTATAGTTTTAACGAAGCACGCTTTATTCGTCATTGGCATCTCACTACCTTATAAAGTATGCTAGTAGCCAGCCCTGATACTCTCTGTACTCCGTATACATGTGAGAATGTGCTAAGATTGAGCCGGCCGTTTCCCGAAATAGTACTGAAGCCGATCCAAAATGGTTAGTGCGTACCCGAAAAAGGCATGGAACGAAGTTCTTTCAACTCGCCTCCATCTTGACCCCTTCACTATGTACTCGGTACGTTCGGAATTTATGGCAGCTGGATAAGCCATGGATACTGCCTCTTCTCCTAGCTTGTTAGACTGACTAAGAGGAAAATAGTCTTTTCTGCCGTGGACTGAAGTCGTGAACTCGTTGCATTAACCGGGCAGACGGATTTAGACCATCGGAAAATTCTCAGCCTACTGTACGTACTGACTTGGGCAAGAGACCAACCAAAAGGCAGAAAAAAAAAAGAGGCCGCATATGCTCTAGGGCTTCTAAACATGGACCACATTTTCATCAATGTCAAAGAACCGGGCGACGCCCTGCAGCTCACTAAGAAGTCCACTGTTCGATCACATGTCGCTCGCCGTCAATGGCAGGCTCATACTGCAGCGAACAAGGACAGGAAAAGGAAGAGGGAGGAGTACCTCCCATTACGAATAGAGCTGGATTGCTCGAGGCTGATGAACAATGGACAACTACCACAACCGTCGGCAGTACCGGAGGGTGAAGAGAAGAACCATACAGCCCAAGCCCAATATACAGGCCAGTCTACTACAACAGCTTCCTTCATGTTACCTTCTATACCGATGATGATAGGTGGTCTACGTGTCGATCCATTCCGATCATATCCCATCGAGTTCAAGCCGTTCCTCCCATGGCTTGTGGATCACTGTCTGTCGCAGCATCCTCGTATACAACTTGTCTTTCGAAGCTGATAAGAGCAAAAGATCTAGTAAGCATGGCCGTCGCTATCCCCGAGCTAGACCAGCCAGGAAACAGTTGCTTACTGCGCACCCGATGGTTTCCCCTCGTGATGACCGAACCGAGCCTCTTCCTGGTAATTATGTTGATCGCAGCATCACACTATGCATCTGTGCAACTAAACACCACTGAGCTCAAATTAAACCTACTCAGTATGCGTGGTGAAGCCGTACAGGCCATCAACCAGTCCCTCGCCAAACAACACGGGACGATAAACGACGCCTTAGTCGGTGCAATAGCCAAAATGGCCAGTTATGAGGCCATGTTTGGTAATGTGGACACGTATGGTGTGCACATGCAGGGTCTGTATCAGATTGTAAATCTTCGAGGGGGGCTTGATGGGCTTGGGCTGGGCGGGTTATTGCGGAGGATTGTGGTTTGGATTGATCGGAATGGTGCGTTTCTGAACGGTTCGATGTTGTATTTTCCAGGGGCGACTTTTGTCGACGGGCAACCGCTGCCAGATCCTAATCCGGGGAATTTTCTTGGTGCTTCATGACCGTGACTCGGCGGAGGGGGGAGATTTGAGGGACAAGGGAGGAAAGCGAGGGTCGAGAGGCGTTAACGTTTGGTTCAGTCTATTGCAACTTCAGTGCTAGCATGAGGATTTCGGACTTTAGCGGATCATAATTTGAGCATCAGTCATGTGAAATATTCCTGGGGAATAGAAACTCTGGGCATGAAAACGGGGTCCTTTTCGTATATATATGGAGTGTGGGATGGGTCCGGAGTACAAGGATCACATTGAGCATTGCATCAACTCCTCGGTATGCACCATTAATGCGACATACCCTTTCGAGTTAACACTTTTGAGGCTAATAGATGCAGCTGATGGTATTTTATTCCTATCATACCACAAACAGTTACCACCTTTACAGTCACGGCATCATCAACATTCTGCTAATAAATGACGCCCCACTATTTACCCGATCTGGATAACGCATTCTGAGCTTCTCCACTCCCGTGTCCATGGGTTGGGTTGGATACTTCGAGAGTGATATACTATCCAGGTAGGTGGTATAATTCGAGATGCACCGATTTTCGATAATTGTCACAATTGGGTCTCTTCAGGGAGGATTTTCAGGAATGGACAACATGATTCCGAACATAAATAAGAGAAACCTTCCTGGAGGGGTTCTTCCTCTTCATCCTCACTACCTTTAACACATCACCTTCCACACTTCGTCTCTTATCTCTTCTCAATACATCACAGAAATGTCTCTCCAAGGCCAAGTCGCTCTCATCACTGGCGGCGCAAAGAACCTCGGCGCCGCAACCGCCCGCGAACTAGCCAACTCTGGCGCATCCCTCGCCCTCCACTACAACTCGCCCAGCAGCAAGAACGACGCCGTCCAGCTCGAGTCGGAGCTCAAGCAGAAGCACCCCTCTGTCAAGATAGCTTTTTACCAGGCCGATCTGACGAGCGCCGGTGCTGTGGAGAAACTATTCCAGGATGTGCTGAAGGACTTTGGGAAGGTTGATATTGCCGTGAATAATGTGGGCAAGGTGTTGAAGAAACCTATTACGGAGATCAGTGAGGAGGAGTATGATGAGATGTTTGCGTAAGCTTCTTGTCCTTCTGATATTTGGCCTGCGTTAGGTGCTGACTGGGATTACACAGGATCAACTCCAAGGCTGCTTTCTTCATTCTGAAAGAAGCTGCTAAACATGTTTCGGACGGTGGGAAGATCATCTCAGTTGTGACTGCGCTGCTGGGTGCTTTCACTAGTTTCTATACCTCCTATGCTGGTAGCAAGGCTCCAGTTGAGCACTTTACTCGGTATGTTGCCAAGCAAACCGTTCATCAGCTATGCATACACTAACCATTGCAGCGGAGTGTGCAAGGAGCTTCAACCCCGTCGCATCAGCGTCAACAACGTCGCTCCCGGTCCCATGGATACCCGTAAGTCCTCCCTATGTCTTGCGTACTCAGCTCATGACTAAAACAACGTGCCAGCCTTCTTCTACCCTCAAGAATCCCCCGAAGCCGTCGAATTTCACAAGTCCAACGGCCTGGGAGGCCGTCTCACCGAAGTCACCGACATCGCCCCGATAATCAGATTCCTGTGCACGGAGGGCGGATGGATCACGGGCCAAACACTCTTTGCAAATGGAGGTTACACGACTCGGTAGAACTGATTGCTGGTGAGGGCGTAGGCTGTGTAGACGGGACGCGCCGGAATTTATATATCTAGGACAGGTATGGTAGAGATGATTCGTTAATTAGAATGAGCAAATTGAAATTTTAGCCAATAAATTTGAAGATCCAAGTATATGTGCCCGAATCCGTACCCAATGACCAATGTATGGGACTGATCGGTCGGGGAACCATGGCTCAGGCGAACTGGTCCGAGATTTTACGATTGACAAACATTGATAAAGTATATAAAACTGCCAGAACGCGACATATAAGACGCTTTTTTTTTTTTTTTTTTTTTTTTTTTTT
Organism: Aspergillus ruber CBS 135680; assembly: GCF_000600275.1. Classification (NCBI taxonomy): domain Eukaryota; kingdom Fungi; phylum Ascomycota; class Eurotiomycetes; order Eurotiales; family Aspergillaceae; genus Aspergillus; species Aspergillus ruber. Next base: position 316,540 of record NW_024467299.1, read on the forward strand.
TTTTTTTTTTTTTTTTCTTTCTTTCTTTCTCGTATGTTCTTTCTGCTGATACTCAGTGTGATCAGAAAGTCAGACTCTGTTTTGATTCCGTCTGAACGTGACATCAGCCGCGGGGTTGGCCGATCGTCTGAGCTGTTTTGTGCGAGAATTCTGTTTTTCTTCAACTCTTCTTCTCCTGCTTGGCAAGGCCTGAGGTCTGAATTGTCGTTTTTATTTCCCACGCCACTAGATATTGTCTAGTTGGATATCCCTTGTTACAGTGAGGGTTTTCTCCCATAACACCGGCAACCTAGTTAACTTCTCATCCCACCAGAGCCCAGGGTCCTCCAACGCCAACACCCTAACCACAACCAAAACGAACAATCACCAAAATGCCCCGCCGCGCCCCCCGCGACTACTACTCTGAAGAAGAAGAAATCTATGAAGCTCCCCGCCGCCAAAAACGCCCAACCGCCCGTGCCCCCGCCGCCGATGATGAAGAATACTACGTCCGCAAGCGCGGCAAAAGCAAATCCCGCATCCCCGTCGCTGCGCCTCCACCTGTAGAAGAGTTCGAGCGTCTTCACGTGCGGGACAGAGCGCCTGCTCAGCCGCAGCCGCCTGTGCCGCCTCCTATGCCGTTGGGGGTGAGGTATGGGCCCGCGATGGATATGGAGGGGTTTGCATTTCGGAGGGGGAAGGGGGACGTGGGAGAGAAGAAGGGGAAGAAGGGGAGGAAGAGTAAGAGTGTGCCTGTTTCAGAGGAGTCGGAGGAGTCGGAGGATGATGAGGTTAGGGTGAAGCATGTTAAGAGGCCGAAGTCGAAGTCAAGGAATCGGCGGAGGGAGATTGTGGAAGATGACGAGGTGGTTTACAAGGAGAAGAAGGGTGGGAAGAAGGCCAAGGGGAAGAAGGAGAAGTACATTGAGGCCAGTGAGACGGAATCCTCTTCTGAGGAAGAGGAGGAATATGCTGTTCCTGTGCGGAGGGGTGGTCGGCCTATGGTCGCGCCTGTGCCCGTGCCTGTGCCTGTGCCTATTGATGACGAGGATAGTAGTGAAGAAGAAGTCGTGCACAGGCGCAAGAAGAAGGGCAAGATGCCCGTTGAGCCTGAATATGAACGGGCTTCTCGCAAGGTCAGCAAGCGTGGAAAGGAGACTGTTCGCTATCCGTCGGTCCCGAAGATGAAGTCCCACCGTCGCGACGAGACTGAAAGCGAGACGGATACAGAGTCTGAGAGCGAGACCACCAGTGACGACAGTGACGGCGAGATCGTTGTCCGTAAGAGCGAGCGAAGGGGACGCAGCAAGGGCAACAAGGCCAAACACCGTAAGGATGATTCGTCTGGGTCTCCGAATCTTAGAGCGCCTTCGGTATCTCGCAAGAGACAACAAAAGTTCATTGACACTGGTATGACCCCGTTAATCGCCAGTTCCCAGAACAATTACTCACTGTCTTTAGAGTATGAAATGGTCAAGCCAACCCGCGCACAAAGTCCTGACTTCCCTCGGTCAAAGAGTAAGAAGGGCGGCCGCTCCAAGGATGACATGTTCATCGAACCTTTTGACCCTTACGCCAACTGGCCACCAGCCGAGACCTCCAGCAAGAAAAAGAAATCCAAGGTCAAGGCCATCCAACCCAGAGCTCGATCTGCCGACAGGGACGTATCGCGGGAACATGGCCGCCGTATGAAGGACGCCCGCAATGCCCGAGATGACCTGGAAGTGGACCTATACAATCGCCGAAAGACCCACTATCCTGCCGCCGACTTTGTACCTCCCAAGGCCGGGGCCCTCGTCGCTCCTAAATCGCGACGTGGGAGAGGTACCAGCATGAGTGAAATGGGCTGGCCGCAGCCCGCAGGTCGCAAGCTTAAATATCTCCCTGAGGAGAGCTCTTCCGAGGAATCGTCCGAGGATGAGAAGGCAACTCCATACCTCGGGACGAAACCAAAACACCAAGCCCCAATGCAAAAAGACCGGCTCTGGACCGAAATCACCAAGGACCTCGTGGTGCGAGAAGCGATTGAACGGGCTGGGTATGAGTATGAAGAGACGGACCAGTTCTACTACATCTTCGCCTACCTTCATTATGTGCGTCCCACTACTCCAACTTACCAAACGTCTTGGCCAAGCTAACGAAATTATAGGAGGATGTCTCCGGCCTCGTCGATATGTCTGAAGAAATCCGACAGGCACGGCGTCAAAGGATTCACGAAATCGGCCGTGAGCACGCTGGGTATGCCCTTCCCCCGGCACCGGCGGCACCACCCCCGGTTTTTAGTAAGTATGGCCAGCCCGTGATGGAACAGCCTCGACCGTGGCCGTATAGCGGCCACGGAGTGGCCCAGCCCCAGGAAACGGTATATGAGGACAGTCGCTGGCGACTGCCGCGGATGGGACGGTGGTAGATGAATTTATGATGTTTGTTGAAAAATTGATGAGATATGACAGTTTTACATTGAATGGATTCTTTGCTTTTATTCCATTCAGGATAGCGGTGCACCGTCTGTAAACGGCAAAAGGTAGATGACTCGGTGAACGATACAACTGGAAACTATTGGATCCATCCCTGTAAATACATGCATAAAGTAGTGGCAAACGGGGGTCTCAGACTGAGAAAAAGAATAGAAAAGTGAATTGAAAGAAATACACACATACAGTGTGCTATTCATGTCTGAAACAAGCCAAGACATGCTTACAAGCATGTGATTGGCCGAATCGGAAGATAATGGCTGCCTTTTTGGCCGTATTAATGGTATTCTTTCCGTATCAATATGTTCAGATCGGGAACGGCGCGGTAATACCAGTAAGAATGATCTCATAAGGAGGATCGAAGACGCAGATTCCTCGCGGAGTCAAATGTAGTAAAAATACTCAGCATGATAGGTCCATTAATTTTCGTCTAGATCCTTTTTCAGAGATCTATACAGAATTCAGGAACGGGAAATTGCATCCACCCCCGTTCCATGGATCTGTCGTGTAATATGTACTGTACCTGTACTTGTCCTTGTACGTACCATACTCTGTGCTTAGAAGGATGATTAACCGGAGAATTTCAAGCATATCATTGACTGAACCAGAATCGAGCAAGGTGCTATTTCCCATAGATTGATGGCCTAGTTTTCCCAATATTTTGGTACTGTACATCTCTGGACTAGTTACATAGTAGACACCGGACGACTCAGATCATAGATCGGCATGGATAAATCGATTTCGATTTCTTACTCCAGAGTAGTCCAGCCACACAGATTGGACGAGGATTACGATCTGCTGGTTTTCATTTGCGTTGTGGCGAAGGTTGGACATTCCTTTAATCTCGGGTGTGGCGCATGTATGAGGTTAGATCCACCAGCCACATAGCGTCATTATCCTCTGTAGTCTGTAGTACACATTTGGATAGGTGGCCTGGTGTCTGACAGATCCCTATTACGGCTATTGATCGAATCCCCCAAAACAGATTGCCGTATTCCATACGAACCGAAGGGTTCCTACAGATCCCTACAGATGGCTGGCTTATGCATTCCAGCTCTCCAGCTCCCCACGAATGAGCATAGCATATCCTAGATCAGGCACTTATCAGGTGCCTACCATGTACAGTGCCATGCCTAATTGGATCAGCGAGACAGACATAAACGAAGATATACAGCGAGCCTTGTACCCTACAGAATACAGTACTATTGTGCATTCCAGATCCTTGATTGCGCCCTCACAGATAGATTTCCGAGCAGAAGGCGGAGTACTCCGTTCTCTGTACATGGTATTCCTTTCTCTTCTACAGAGTACATAGGTCCAGGTACAGCGAGACTGTTCTATACAGACATAACCATGGAAACGGCTGTCAGAGGTCCACTTCGGCCGAGCCTCGTTGTACCTGTTTCCGTACCATAGAGCTGTGAAAAGGTACCATGGTACGTACCGGATGATGGGCTTGTATTCTGCCAACGCACTTTGCCACCACACTGACTACACGGTGCTCTGTGCGTTGGACACAGCCTTGTATTTTATGAGATATCCTTACATCAAACAGAACGATATACTATGTACAAGCACTTTGCTCCGTGTAGGTACAGGTAGATAGGAAAGTATCTGTACGATCTACTCCGTACTGATAAAGAATAGGGACAGAGTACAGAGTACGGTATGTAATATTTGGAATGGTATGTGGCTTAGCCAATCAGTAGTTCCGGGTAGGTGGGCGTGTTTTTGTCTCAGACTCTGAATAGCCCGGAAACTGTAATTAATGAACCATGGGCCGAAATCCGATCAATACGGTTTGAATCGGTTTGGTTTTGTATACTTGTATGGTGTACTGACACATTTAACAGGGGTCGTTTGCCGCGTCAGAGTGGAAATGTGACGCGGTCGAGAATGTGTGGACGATGTCCTCAGTTTACTTGGGAAGAGTCTAGAATCTGGACTCTGGAGTAAGATGAGTCGCAGTGGTGATGTGGTCTATATATGGTTCTATCCAAAAAACGGAGTAACTAATATGAATAGATTAAGTAAAGGACCCCCTGCGCAGACAAAAATAGGGCATCATTCCGATCAGTCAGTCTGTGTCATATGGCCAGTTACTCCGTACAGAATAAAACACAAACATCGGCCGTGAATACCGGACCATCATAACCAACCTGCTAAGCTCACCATGCCCAGGTGTCAAAACATATCCCTTTCAGTCGACATCCTGGTTTGTGTTGTACTCCGTACTCTGTAGTCTTAAAAGTAGAGTGTTTCACCCGAGCAATGCCGCTGATTCGGTTAATACCGCTAGTAACCATAAAATTACTCCTCTAACTCAATTGAGATTAGCTCCATTGTACAATACTATCATAGATACTGTAATTACATTCACAGCCATACATACATTCACTCCTCCACTGCTATCTCGATCTTCTCTTTTCTTTCCCCTCGTCTTTTCTCTTTCTGTTTATCTCTTCCTTCACTATCTGTCTCGCTCGCCGCCGTCGTCGTCCATCGTCTGTGGTCTTTTGGTGCTCTGTTGACGGTCAGCCTGTTGATTTGCTGACCAACTCTCGCGATCCCCTCATAGGGTGATAATGCGAGAATCTCTTTGAGCCTGGTTTTTCGACGCTTCTTTCTCCCTCTCTCTTTTCTCTCCGCCAACTCGGGTCCTCGTCTGTTCAGCTGTAGGCTCGAAAATCACTTTGCGTATTCTCAGCTGGACCAGCAACAAATCATCTGTTGGGCTGTGTTACTCAGGTACGTTGTTGCAGCTTATTCTTTTTCTTTTTCACCTCTCAGCTGCTTATCGGCTATTTTCTCGCTATGTCATTGTTCCATGGCTGATCGACATTTTAGGAATTATCATCAACCCATCTAGCTTGGATTGGTTCCCTACCACTTATACAACCCGATCCTTTTTTTTTTGACCCAACGCTTCCGGCTTGGGACTATCATAGGTCCTCTGACAAGTCGATCCGGCGACCGATGAAATTATCCCCCCTTAGCCTCGCGGGTTTCTGACGTTATATCATCCATTGATACTGCCGCCCGACCGGTGATCATTTGAACTAGGCGCTTGGATCAGTGAATTGAGGGAAAAATAAAAATAAAAAAAAGACTATCGAAGGAGGACTGGGAAATAAGCCGTCGATACATTTTGTTACACCAACCCGACCATTATCGATTGTTTACTTTTCCGACATAATACATACCCGACCCGGAAAGTGCAGAGTTATCCGCCAACATGCTCCTCGCATTCGCTTTCTCATGGCTTTTGTTGCTTGCATCACCCGTCTTCGGAGCCGAAAATTCTGTGAAATACTGTTCCTCGGTTAATACGGGATCCGACAATGATGCGAGTAAGTGCCGTGATTGTGGTGGTATGACCTGTGCATCTTTGCTAACTTGTGTTACCTAGATACCGATACCTTTCAGTCTGTCGGGGCTTGCACATCTACGTGCACGTCAGATTATGCATTCGGCATTCTCCAAGGCAAAAACTGTTGGTGCTCGAATGTCGCACCTAATAAGGCAACCAATGTCAATGTTTCAGAGTGCAACGACGGCTGCCCTGGGTACCCGTCCGACAATTGTGGAAATGTGGAGGAAGGCTTGTATGGCTACATCGTATTGATGGATCATATGCCATCTAGCACGGCCAGCGCATCAGGCGCCTCTTCGACTGGAACTTCGGTAGGTTATCTTGTACTTTGCTGAATGTTGTCTTGAGTTCAATCATGCTGACTTCTCACAGACAGGCACCTCAACAGAGACCACAGGAGCGAGCACGACGAATTCAGGAGATAGTAAAGTTGAGACAATCGGAGGCCAGGTCCAGACGGTTACAGTTGGCGGATCAGGTGCGACCGCTGCTGCAGATACTTCATCGACTAGCAGCAAAGACAGCGACTCTGGGCTAAGCAATGGCGCTGTGGCTGGTGTTGCTGTTGGCTCCGTCGCAGGTTTCCTTGCAATCTTGGCTCTGATCCTCATCTGGTACTGTTCCAAGAAACGCCAACGCGCAAACAGTCCTGATCCCAGCATGCAATTACTGGATGGTCGCAACAGCAAGGGCTCCCAGATGAGCTTCATGAGGTCCGTCTTTTCCGACAACACTACTCTTGGAGGGTCACCTACTGCCACACGCAACCCGAACGCGACCTTTATCGATAACCGCATGAAGACGAACACCGTTCTCTATCCAAACGGTCCCCGGGATAGCAGCGTATCGCTTCAGGACAATGAGGACTACTCAAGGCCTGTGCTACGGGTAAGCATCTAACTTACAATTGTGTAATCAATGCGTGACTAACAGTAATGCAGGCAACAAACCCCGATTAAACGTGGATTTTTTTTTATGTTTGATAATCTACTTTCTCTTTATATTTGTTTTGTGCTTGCTTTCTGTCGCATCCTCGCATCTCGCATCTCATTGTCGTCATTCTTTGCTCGGTTCGGCGAACAGCGGTGTTATGATACCCAATTGTCACATAATCTTTCATTCGATTCCTTTTGATCTAAGCATGCAAAGATCACGGACTCGATTAACATCCCTTCGGGGCTAAAAAAAGAAGAGGCATACCTGAAGTTTCCATGCAGCAAGGTAGGCCGACTTACGAGATGTGTCACGATAATACATTTTGCATTATTTATCGATCTCTGTGTCAGCACATGAGAACACACGGGATCATTAGACCGCTTTCTGTTTGCTTTGTGATATGTCTGCTTCTCAGCGTCTCTTTTGTTTGCATTTACATTTACAAGTAGATATTCACTGTCACCGGTATTTGGAGGTAGTTTGTTAAATTGCATGTCACATATTTACAAAACTACGAGTGTGTAGGAAGGGATTCATATACACTGATTGATTCAAACTCACTTTGAATATGATCTTCTATAAACACCCAAAAACATAAAACAAACTTAGCTATCTCACGTCAACCTGAAGCAGACATGATCTCAAACCACAACCTTTAACTCATCCTGAACATAAACTTGACACCCCATAAAGCAAATGATCTGGTAGCAGTTAGCACATCAACGACTCGAAGATCCGAGTCCACCTACGACGGCATGGCCAGCTCCTGCAACTTGAGTTCGATATAGTCAGCAAATTCAATGTGTCCCCTCGCCAACGCAACATCCTTCGGGGTTCTACCCACCGCATCCGTACAGTTCAACTGCGCATCTCCCCATTTAGTAAGGACATCCGCGGCAGCGATATGACCCCTCCGTGCAGCCAAATGCAACGGCGTCCTTCTATGTGCATCACGAGAGTTAGCACACATGTCCTCGGCAAGGAGCATTCTAACCATACTCGCAGCACCATAATACGCCGCGTAGTGCAATTCAGTCATGCCAGCCCGGCCACGGACTCCGATAAGGATGCCGCTCTCCAGCAACATGCGCGGGATGTTAGTGTGCATCATACACTCCAGAGCCCCGTGGAGGATGGTTTCGTGGTTGTTGTTGAGATGGTTGATGTTGATTCCCGCGGCGATGAGAAGACGGACAGCGGCAGTATTTTCGGCCTGAGCGGCAGCCCAGAGCGCGTTGCGGCCGTGGGTTTCTTCGGTGGCGTTGAGAGTATTCGGGAAAAGGTCCATGATGAAATTTAAAACGCGCGTGGAAGGATTCATGGCCGCGTCGTGGAGGAGGGGGACTCCACGGGTGCTGAAGCGAGTGCCATTATTGTTAGTTTCCTCAAGCCTCGCTCCGTGGCCGATGGCGAACGAGAGGGTTTCGAGGTTGCAGTTCTGGACTATAAAGGAGACCACGTTGGGGGCGTTCACGTCCGCGCCGGCTTCGATTAGGGTGCGGACGAGCTCGTCGTCATGGTTATACGCTGCCATGACCACCGGAGTGTTCTGGGACGCAATGTTGAACAGGTTAATATTCGCTCCTCTGCTCAGCAAGAGCTGGATTACCTGGTTGGCCCCATATCCCGCCGCGATATACAGGAGCCTCTCACCGTGGATCGAGTATGCGTTGACATCAATGCCCGCGTCCAAATAGCCCTCCACCTTACTAGCTTTGTCCTTCGCGATTGCTGTAACGATGGGTTCAGGGGGGCCATTGAACACCATGTTCTGGTCGAGAACCAGCTTGCCGCTTTCGAGGATAATGGCATGTTCATAGTACTCTTCAGAGGTGAAGGCGCGGTTTCTGGCCGTCTCTTTGAGCTGGTGTTGGATGGCACTGTTTATGCCGGCGTTGGTCTTGGAGAAGTTAGACATGTCCTTGACATTGAGGTTACCCGCAATGTTGCCGATAAGCTCGCGAGGGAGGCTTCCTATGCCGGTTGACTCCATTGTGGAATTTAAGCAGTTTGTGTCGTGAAGATTAGTGGGATTGTATCTGCAGATGATGCTGTAGATTGGTGATGGATGGGTCATGAGTGGGTTGAAATTTCTGGACTTTATATAGACGAATACGAGACATCGCTGTATCTTATATCATCTGGGAGCTGAATATCCCACGAGAAAACAGATGAAAGGCCAGAGACTCATTCTGTATACCGAAGGGAACATTCCGTGAACAGGGCTTTGTGTTTCTCAACCCGATGAAAGGCTGCTGGGACTTTTATGTGTATAAATCCGCCAAAGAAGACAAACAATGCCATTGTCTGATGATTAAGGAGATGGGTTTTCTTCATTGGAAAACCTATAGGTTGTGAGGACAAAGACTGCCAAGAAGACAATGGCATTGGTAAAGAATCTGGGGTTCTTTGCCCGGAATATTGAACATTCCTGCTATTTTCGAGACAGTCTTTATCATGTATCCAACATTCATAACTTTAACAGCATTCGAAGAAAACCACTATAGTTAAAGTAGTGGTTGAAGAAGTGGCATTGAACGAGGCTCAGGGCACATGACCTGGATAGTTTTACCCTTTCGGGCAATGCAACCTAATTGCTTGTATTTTCCTCATCTGTCAAGCTAATCCAACTAGTTATTGTTGCTTGTGCTATCAGGACTCGCATCGCCATACGCAACTGGGAATGCTTTGTGAGGAAGGTCTGGTATCTGCATGCTTTCGTGCTGTGGGGTATTCTTTGCATTGGTGTGGCGTTAGCTAGTTTGAACAGAGACCCCGGACTAGAAGCTCAACACACCCGTTACTTTGAAAGTGGAGGAATTAATGCTTCCACCCGGGAAAGTAATATAAGAGTTAACAGAAGAATATGGGGACTCCAGATCACCTTCATCAACTACCATAAAACCTGCAAGGATCCTCGATTCGATGCGAGATATCCCAGTCAATCGGATCTGTCATACGACTTCTTATCTCTTATCAGAATCGTCTCACCAAAGAGAGTAAGCCTATTCGTGTCACACCGGGTCAATACTGACACAGTAATGGACCAGGGATTCGGATGGTTGTTGGAATGGGCTGATAAATGCTTGGGCTACAGCCGACCACCAGCTTGCACGGATTCTCGTCTTCTGATATATGGTATACAAATCTGTTTGATGCGACTTTCCAATCTCACACTTCTACCGTGATTGAACATACGACGTCATGGATGTATCGACTGTCTTGGACAATATTGGGTGGGCTGGCGCTCTAATGGTAGTACTGACGGGGTTGTATCTTGCCCTAGACAGAAAACGGAGCAAACCAATTTTCAGTCGAATAAGGCGTTGCAGGCCATTAACAGCCGAAACACCCCCCCGATCAATATTGTTAGGAAAGAGACCACGAAGCCCCGAATCACCAGATTATGCGAATGTCCTACCGCCGCAACAACGAGAGGCACTTGGTAAGATCTTGGGTGAAGTACAGCACGTTGAGGAGGAAGAGGTCCTTCAACACATCTTGCCCATGGATACGAGCTATGAAACTTGCCAGGAGGAAAAGTATACCCCGACTGGGTTCTCGGTACAGGAGGTTCGAGAGTTGGGGGATTTCCCGGACTATGCAGAGCTTAGTGGAGTTCCATTGCCTCAGCCCTACCACAAGTTCGATATCAACAAGTCGCTGGCCAGACCCTATCGACCGTTCAGATGGGTTTACCATCAGACCATGTGTATGTCCCTAACTGTAAAACCTCAATTAATGGCCATCTAACAAAAAATGCCGTTAGCAATCTCAAAAATGGAAACAGATTGGTGGATCGAACTCGAAAACACCTACAAGCAACGAATAGCCCAACGCAAAGAACTATACGCCGAACACGGAAACGGGGTCCTTGGCTACCTCCCCGGCTCCGAACTAGCCTGTAAAGAGCTCATGGAAATGGTCCTCCAAAACGTTTGCGCCCGATATCCGCAGTACTTCACCTTAGTCGACAAGAGAATTTTTCAAAACAGAATCCTTGGCACGGAACAGGACGTCAGGTCCAAGCATCCTCTGGAGATTTTGCTTGATAATATTCCCGAGGACTTTGGTCTCACGCTGCGAGATGATAAGACTGGTTGTTACATACTCCGTGCAGGAGTCATTTGCTCTTCGATTGGATGGAGTATTAACGAGAAGATGGGCCTTCCACTTCATTTGATACACAAGCCTGTCCCGGATTACAAGGAGAAGATGCAAACCTCTATGGAGCGGTAAGCAACCTCAGTACTCTTAAACAAAACTCCAAGTCTAATGTGAGGGAACAGCTTCTTCATTAAACTCCCAACATATAAACCAATCCAACGTGGTTCCTGGGGCCTCGAAGTCGGCCAGCCCCTATGGATGCCAAAAGGCTCCCCCCTCGAAATTCACCGCACGCACCAATCTCCCACCCTAAAACTCTCCGACTGCCACCTTCGCGTCGACTGGCAAACACTCCGCCGTCTCCCCCTCTCTGCAGCCGTCGTCTTCAACTTCAAAGCCCTATTCACGCCGGTGGCGGAGTTCCGCGATGAGCCGGGTGTCCCGGCACTGGTGGCTAAGAATATGAAAGAGGGGAAGAAGACTTTGTTGGAATATAAGGGGACTTGGCATGTTGAGCACGTGATTTTACCGGTGATGGAGGAATGGGCGGAGGAGCAAAGGAGTAATGGACTTGTGGAGAGGGATTGGGAGGTTGGGACGCTGGATGAGAGTCCGTATTTTGGGGGGTGGGAGGACAAGTGGCATCGTCAGCAGGGGTTCTAATGCTTCCAGCCCTGTTTAGTTCATGATGTTCATGTGTTTTGATTCGTTTTATTTTGTGCTCAATTGAAAATACCTACAACGAATGAGCATGCTGGTCCTGGAATTCATTATATACATTCAAACCATGTAGTACAACACACACCAATTCGTCCATCCGTGACGGTCGGCTCTTGGGTCTTGTCACACCTCACAGCTTTTCTGACTAGTGTAGATTCGTGACGATGTCCGATATCTTTCAATTTGCGCGTTGTCTTTGGCGCATGTGGTGAGACTGGATGATGGCAGCCTCAATTTGTGACGGCAATGGTGGGAGGCATTGTATATCTGGTGGAGGCAGCGTCTTCGGTGACGGACTTCTGAATTGACAGACAACCTCGAAATAGGGATCATAGCGACGCACGGCGGACGACTCAGTCCTCTCCCGTATGATCTGAAGAGCCGGAACGACTCTCCTTCATCCCCCCATCGTCGCTATCTTGATCCATTTCCTCCAACTCATCTGCCAGTGGACTAACCCTTTCATCCAACAATTCAAGATCCTCCAACTGCTGCCTCGACGGCAACTTCCACAAACTCGTACCACACATCCGTTCTTTCGTAAGAAGGTCATCGACGAATTGATCCATATACGTAAGCACAAACGAATCCCGCACACGGCGCTTGATTTTCCGATAGTCGAGTAGCAGCGGCTCAAGCGTCTTGTACACATCCACCGCATCGAAAGTCAACCGGACATAAAATGCCGCCAGAGCGCGCAGGTACTTGAAGTCGCCACGATTTTGAAGCACCTCGTTATCCTGGTCTTCATCGTCACTCCCCGGATCCGAGAAATTCAAGTATTCAAGCACGATATCGCGAGTCGGGTTTAACTGGAGCATCTTGAACGCAAGGCAGAGAAAGGCCGTCGGTTTCTCGGAGACACCGTAGGTACCGCCGATAGAGGACAGTTCGATGGCGCGGTCGCAGAGAGTCGCGGCGTTTAATCCGAAGCATTGCTCTTTCCAGTAGTAGGAGTCTGTGATGCGATCGCGGACGGCTTTTTCGAAGAGCGTGGCTGGGTTGACACCGCGGACTAGGGGGCCGGAGTAGCCGCGGTTGTCAAGAAAGGTGCTAGCATCGGCACGATGGGTCGACATGTTACCTTTTAGCTGGGGAAAGTTGGATTGAGCTCGTTTTCAATCAACGCGATAGACTTGAAGATGAAAGCTCGCGCCGCCGGAGATAGAATTGTTCCGGTTTTCCGCTGCCAAGACCACCGAGACCGGGCGTTATCGATTGTCGCACGGCCAACCGTCGCGGGAGGTAAACAACCCCGAATCGGCATCGGGTGGGAGATCGTAAGGCTGTGGATCCAAGGGTCCAATTTGATTCTCATAATGATCTCTCCCGTGGTTGAATTGCGGGCAGCGTCGCGTGGCCAGACACTCTTTCTAGACAGATATACTTCGATACCCATGCGGGTATCTCATACCCCGTCACAACCATGGTGCTCTTAACTCCCTCCACCGTCTCCTCCATTATCTCCATGGGAGTCATCTTTATCTTCACATTCCTCTTGTTCCTATCCGGCTATGTCCTCCAGCAGCAATCCGTCAGGAACATTCAACAAGCCCTCAAGCCTCCCTCAGACTCCTCATACCCCCTTGCCAAACACGATTCACGATCGACATATCGGAATGCTAGGAGGGACACCAGCTACGACCAACCCTACCACGACAGCAGCAATGACAGGCAGCAAGACAACAATGGCAACTACGCATACGTTCAACTCCTCTCCACCCCTGATCCCTCGAACATCTGCTCTGCAATCCTCTTCTTCCACCACCTCTCCAAAAACGGCACAGCAGTTCAAGACCGTCTCTTCATGTATCCGCAAGAATGGGACCAACCCTCGTCCAAGAACAAGAAACTTTCGAAATCCGTCACAAAAGTTCTCTCTCTCCTCCGCTCCGCAAGTATCAAGTATAATATTTGGTTATTGCCTATCGACATGACAGCTGCGACGTCGGCGGGTTATGCACCCACAGATACGAAATTGTTGCGCCTTGGACAGATTCAGTTCATGCAGTATGATAGTGTGCTATATCTGCAGACCCCGGGCTTACTGCTTGATACGGGGAAGTTGGATGATCTGTTCTTGTCAAGACCGCTGCCGCAACGGTATGATCAGAATCGACGGGAATCATGGGATAATGAAGCTTGGACTTCTATGCCGCTGAAAGCTGAGCTGAATAATGCGCTCCCGCCTGTGTACCTGGTCACAGTTAGTAATGTTGGGGCTGGACAGGTTGAGGCACGAGGACATGTTCCTAATATAGATCTCCCTGGGCTTGGACAGCTTGCGGCGGGTCCGGAAGCTGTTCAGACAACTAGAGATGATGATTATGATGAAGATGAACGACCAGCGTATGTCATTTTTGACCATGATCGTGATGGACATGTTCGGTGGGCGGGGAACCCTTTTTATGAAACTTGGAGAGCAGGATTGTATGATGTATGTGATGGGCTTGATCTTGATGATAATATATATCCATGATGATGAACTATGATGATTTGTTTTTACTTGCATTGTGGTTTATTTGGTTAGGTTTTGATTAGGGCACATACACTCTCCAGATGGCGTTAGTACAACAGTTCCATGACTTGCACATACACATCCAGCATTGTTGTGAAATAAGAAAAGATATAAATCATTCATGAAAGTATAGTATCCAAAAAGGTATCCGTAGCATAGTTCCATAAAGCAAATCACCATCAATATGCAAGCCTTACTCCAACAAGTCAAGTATTTCTTCTCCATGAATAGCAATGCCCCCATAGCTCCGTAGCCACAGGGATATACTTTGATATACAACCAAGAGCAAGGGAAAATCACCGCGGAACGCCAATTTCGTACCCGAGCAGCACTTCAGTAGTGTTGCCTTCCCAGCCACGATTGCCGCTCGTCGAAATCATAAACCGACATGCTTGGTCAATGTAAAGCTGGGATATTGTTCCTGTGCGGTGACCCGGGATAATAAGGAAAGGTACGGTGGAGTGACGGGTGACGTGTTCATGCTTCAAGTCGTAAAGCCGGAGGATGTCATGGGATGCACTATGGCCAGTCGTTAGTATGGGTTTCATTGAGAGGATGGAGAAAAAGACGCACCAAACTATATGTCTTCCATTAGGCATAGCCTTGACAGCCGTCACCGGTCCACTACCCTGAGGGAATTTGAAAATGCGCTCCGTTTCCCGTAGACCCTTATGAAGACTGAATTCCTCGACTGTGCCGTTCCGTCGGCCGGCGTATATATAGTTTCCATCTGGAGACCAACAAGCATTCATACACCATGGTGGAGCATTGCGAGATGTGATACGGGCAATCGCGTCGGGCTGTCGCCTATCCCACACTCGGATCGTACCGTCGATTGATGCAGAGAGGAACACATTGTCCGCATTTGACTCGGATTGGGTTGTCTGCTGTGAGAAGTCCTGGCTTTGAGAAGGGGGCTCTAGTTCCTCTGCATGAGGTAGCCCGTTGGCTTCAGGATGTGTTCCATTTGGAAGCTCTGCTCCATGTGCATCTGGTTGTTGGGTTGTCGTATTTGCGTTTGTATTCTCATTGCTGGTGTCTTTTGGTGCTTCTGCCACGCCGTTTTGCTGGCCAGTCATTTCATGATCTTGTTCACCAGGGGCATCCGCGTCAGGAAGCATGCTGCCAGCGAGCTTGCCAAACTCATCATCGTCATTATCCATACCAAAGGCATTTCCCGAAGGATTGTTGCCATCACCAGCGCCATTGTCCCCATCGCCAAATAGCGAGTCAGCTCCACCAAATAGCGAATCGGCCGGTGAGCCCGCCTGCGGGTTCGCCTCGCCGAAATCGCCCTGCTCGTTGGGAGTATTTTCAAAATTGAAGTTCGCACCGTTGCTGGCCTGGTAGTTTGATGAATATGTCCCATTCGTTTGCTGTCGATCGGTGGTATCTCTGGGGACAGGTAGACTGGACTCTGGCCGGATGTCAATCGCTGAGATTTGTCCAGCGCTGGGGCCGAAAGGGCGCCTGGCTTGCCCGGTGTTTAGATCCCAATCGAACACGCGTTTGTCCCAACCCCCGGAAAGCAGTGACTTCTCGTCGGACGTCAGATTCAATACAGATACCGCAGAATTATGTTGTTGAAGAGATGTAATTTCTCTGCCTTCTTCATGTCGCACTGACTGGAGACGGATGGCGCCCGATTCCAAACCAGACAGCAACCAGAGACCCTCACTATGGCTGGCCAAAGAGTAGACAGGCGACAGAGCATTAGCATCCATATTCTCCCAGTATGTCATCACTACGCCCGCTTTTACCACACTGTCGACAAACGGATGCCTTTGCGCCACTGTCAGCATCAATTTGCTATTGATGGAGTCCACCCAGTTGAATTTCCGCACATATCCATCAGACCCTCCGCTAAATACCCATCGCATGTCTGCCGTCGCCGTCACCGCATTGATTGAGGTACTGTGGGGTGCCGCGGTGGTAGGAACGATATCGTAGGTGGAGCACGTCAGACATTCCGAGCGCACACTGGGATGAAAGGCAGATATAGGGTCGGTCGCAGCATGTGCAGCTGCTTCGGGGGAGGTCATATGAACGTCTGTATCGGGGTTTTGTTGTGATGCCATTCCGGCGCCTTCAGATATATGGCTAGTGTTAGAAGGACTGTCTGCATCTTGGTCTCCATCGGCGTCGGCGTCATTCTCGTTCTCGTTCTCGTTGTCGTTGTCGTTGTCTCCGTCCTCTGCGTCTCTGAGGGTTTCATCCTCATTGTCTGAGCTTCCGTCCTGTGAGCCTAGGGAGATTCCGAAAGTCAGCTTCACCGTTCGATTCTAGCGTTTGAAGAGTGAACTCACCTGCAAGATCCCGATCATCATCGTCCTCAATCGAAGCCATGGCGACGACGGAGGCGCTCCAATTGACGAGTATTTCGTGTCTCCAATATTAAAAGCTCGTCAATAGAATAGGTGTATATATTGAAACTAAAGCTTTCTGCACTTTGTACTGCGGGGAGGCCGCGATTCAGGTTGATTCAAATGTTCACAGCTCTCGTCAGTCTCCGCGTTCGGGGGTCGCAGAAGGTAACAGGACCTGTCAAACAAGCTTTAACTGGAATTGTAAAAGAAAGAATAGGGATAATAGAAAGAATGACTTTTGAGTTGAGCTCCGGCGCGCAGAGTTGAGTAATGGAGCTCGCGATGGATTTCCCCGGACGTTTCCCACCTGGTGCCTGAGGCAATAGAATCCCATATTGGGCTAGTGTGATTAACGTTACCAGAAAGGGAAGATTGTTTCCTTTCGTTTGAAGAAATAGTCAATAGATTCCTCCGAGACTATTAACTTGATCCTTGAGCTAGCTGTGTATGTCTATTCAATTGCTCGCCAGTCACAGCTGAATGCGTGAATGTCAAATCCATGTCCATAGTTGGGCAATTGTACATAGCACGATGTACTGGCTACTAAATTACGCCACAACGCTAATTGACGGTAAATTAGCTGCTGAAGTTGACTACCTTGGGCGCCGTTTTAACTCCCTTTTTTTATCAAAATCTTATTCTATCAACTTCACGTGCGCAGGATATGCTTTTGCTCACTGAGCTGTACTCAGTGCTCAGTGATCAGCTCACTCTTCGCTCAATATGCGCAGGGCAAAGGTTCAATGGTGACGTGTGTAGATGCTATCCTTAAGTCCGTTTATAACCACTTCAGACAAAAATAACAAATCATTTGTCTTATGGAGCCATAGAAACCTATTCCTTATTTGAATGGTCTCCTCCCCGTCAATTCGCTCGTAGTCTTACAAACCAACCCGCCTGCAACAGTCGTCTCTGCACCGTCTTTCTCCAGCATCTTCTGGGCAACTGTCATTATTGTGATATCCTTATTCATTTTCCTTGACCGAGCCACTGTTTTCTCCTGGTCTCTGCTAGCCCTATCTCCACCTGAAGCTATGACTGTTCGCTCTCCCCGCATCAAGGCTAAAACCTGGTCCCGAGTACTATCGACAGAGTCGCCGACAACTGGGAGAAAATGACGTGATGATATATCAGAATATTAATGATGTGGGTTTTTCCAGTATTTTACTTTCTTGGGTCTCCAACAAAAGGATGGCAGTACATGGACAAAGACCTAGTTGAGCGTTTCAATTTGGATGGGTCTGTTGGAGAAAAATCTGTCTTGAATGTCGATGGTTTGTACATTATGCTTCATTATCACTGGAAAAAAAGACACTAAGTCCTATCCGGATAGTCAGCAAATCTTCCAGCTCACTTTACTTATGCTCGTGTCGGCTTATGCTGCAAATCGGCCGGGAGCATTGGTGTACGTTGAAAAGAACGAGCGGACCAATATCAATCACTTCTTTGGACATGTGAATGATGTTGGCCTCACTGAAGCTGATGTAATAGATTAGTGGGATCTTAGAGATGAGGTCCTTAAAAACCCTTTGTTACGGCCAGATAAGCTTGGTCCTTCTACCAAATACTGGTAGAATCCGTAATCATTTCGTGGTGGAAGTTGATATAAAACATACAAAAGGCCATAATAGAAACCAGAAAGGTGAGTGTACCTTCCAAATAAGCACAGTTCGATTGATTTGCAATAGGCTATAACAGACTGATCATAAGTGTTGAATTGGTCATATTATCACTGTGGAATCGAACGCATAAGCGGTAATGTGCGGGGCCATAGATTGGTTATAAGGATCACAAACCCTTTCATGCAGTACACCAAAACTGGACGCCTGTAAGCCTCATTCTGTCCTTATCGAACCATACATTGAGCCTCCGTTTTGGGAAAAGGAAAGATGACGTTGAATGCACCCTGGCTAGGAGCTCTCGTCCGAAGCTCTCTCCCATTTTTTCCAGTCCGTCGTATTGTGCCTTTCGAGAGCCATGCGATACTGCGAAAAATCAGGCAAGTGTTCAACGCACGTCTTCCTGAAAGCCGAGAAGCGCCCTAGCAGTAGGTTTACCGTGGAATACATAAGATAAGTGGATTTGATTGTATGATCTAAAGAGTTCGTATTTACCTTCCATTTCAGAAACATAGAGATGCTCTTCCGAACCATAGTCACATGATATGCCAAAGCTAATATGAATAACGTCTAAAGTGCGGGTTTCGGGTAATATGTAGACCTTCTGTTATGAGATGATATCATGGTGGGCGTGGTTTATTTTTGAAGCAGCAACAACGCATGAAACTACCGTTTACTCCGCTCTTTACGCGTTTGAAATTGTAACATTCGACGTTGGGACAGAATTTCAAATATTGTATTGACCATAATGGGTTCAGTGCTTCATGTAATTAGGGTTTGAAAGAGCGTCTTTATGTTTCTGACAATGAAAGCGAAAACGGCCACCACTATATTTGTCGTCAAAAATTCAGAGTCTTCAAGAAGTCTAAAGTAGCAGAAGCGCATGTCTCAGGAGTCTCCTGGATGAGTCAGTATCCTGTGCCGGGAATCATCACCGTCCCCTTGAAATATCCCTTCTCAACACTTCCTCCCCCTGTTCCATGGCT
Organism: Aspergillus ruber CBS 135680; assembly: GCF_000600275.1. Taxonomy (NCBI): domain Eukaryota; kingdom Fungi; phylum Ascomycota; class Eurotiomycetes; order Eurotiales; family Aspergillaceae; genus Aspergillus; species Aspergillus ruber. Next base: position 335,618 of record NW_024467299.1, read on the forward strand.
TCAATTGCCCGACTTCTTGAACTGATGCAGAGCCACAGTGTCTGGCAATGAAGGTACATGGCATTTGGATTTTGTTTTCCCAAAGAGTCTTAGGTCCGTAGCAACTGGAGGCTGCGTAAAAATGCGGTAGAAATCTGTGGAGGTTGGAGTTCGCTCAGTCTATCGACAGCTCACCTTCTGGAGTCATAATTCCGAATATTCCTGATATCGCGGAATGAAAACCAGGAGGTTTGACATCACCATTGAAGAGAGTTGACATGAGAACGGCACTCCAGAAAAAGTCCGGGCGCATAAAGCGCACGCTGATACCGTCAAAGAGCATATGTCATGGCCAACAATACATTCAACAGAAAAGTACCCCAATGCATGTGCAAGTATGAGCGTATCTTGAATTAGATTCACAGGTCGAAAGCTCTCTGGCCGGAGAGCGGTCTCGGCCGATGATGTAGTCCTTCCATGACCTCTTTTGTCCATCGCAACGGCGTGATACCCAGCTTCAGCTATTTTTGGAAGCACACAGCGCCAGGAATATGCGAACTCCGGAAATTCGCGGGCAATAAGCACTGAATTTGTCGCCGACGATGCGATGGTCGTCTGGACTTCGATTCAAGGATATGGTATCGCAAACCCCAGGGTTCTGTATCTATGTAGCGTTCAGCTATACCATCAGGCAGTGGCAATGGAGGTAATTTATCTGATTGGCTCATCATATTCTAGCAGCTAGGGCAAATAAAGCGGGCTCGGTATACTGCTAGGCTTCGGGGAAGACAATGGATCGGTTGAATGGACTTAGTAAGAAAGACGATTTTTGACAAAACTGACTATCCCTGCGCTTTTATCAATTCAATTCATGCAAGAAAGAGCATGAAGTCATCAGAAACTGGTCGACCTTGATTGAGACGACACCATTGGAACCCAAAGAACCTTCGAAGTGTGGCTAGGCGTTTTAGGGTAGTTAGGTACTGGCCTGACACACCCCAAATGGGCATGTAGGGCCCTGGAGAGATTTCACAACATACGTAACAAAATAAATGTTTGATGAGAGATTCTGGAATTCTAGTGAGATGGAACAAAATCTAAGTGAGAAACCGAGAAAGGAGATATTTGGTTAGTAAAAAACTGTTTGGATTCTGGGAGGCTGGGGGGCTAGTTAGTTGCCTGAACCGCCTAGGTGATGACCCAAAGTGCCAAGCTGATGCTTCAGGCATCATAACAAAATCAACCAAGAGATATTCGGTGTGACTGACACAACTGCTTGTTAGTCGTTCAACTGCCAGATTTATATCACCAACTTTGAATATGACTACCAATAACAGGAATCATCAGTGTAGGCGGAAGAGCTATACAGCCTACGACTCCAAATTAAATAGATGTTGATAGGCAACCAACTGCCATTTCGAGGTGTCTACCTACGCCCACAAAGTGATCCTCAGCACAGTCGGACATCCGCCGATATGAAGTACGAGCTCCATATACGAGCAACGTCAGCAAGTCACGATCATGTTGCTCGATCATTGCATGTGCTCTTTTTCTTCACTCCTGAGGATCCGCACGAAAACGGCACATATCAACGCACCAAGCATGGCACTCCCAAAGCTGAACCACCAGATAGCCCGCAAAGATTCCAAATCCAGCGAATAGCCTCCTGAATTCGTCACTCTTTCGCCCACTGTATCCGCAACAGCGGTGAAAATTGCCGACGATAGATTTTGCATGGTGATGAGCAGACTTCCTGCCGCTCCCTGGAATGACTTCGGCACATTGGAGGTGATGAAGATCGATGCCGCCGCGAAGGAGAGATCCGGGCCAAAGGTGCGCAGGATGATACCAGGGAAGGACAGGGCCCAGTATGACGTGTGAACGGTCTGGGGAAAGAAGAACACCGGCCCAAGACTGAAAGCAATCATGCTGGCAATTAGGATGTAGTGGCCGGGCAGCACATGCAAAGTTCTAGCAGCTAACCATGTGGCAACCGCCCCAGCAACAGAAATCGGTATCAAATAACATGAGACAATGATAGGTGGGCGGTTTTGAATTGTTAGGGAGAACCGCACAGCGTAGAACATCCAAGCCCCGACGTATGCCCCATATCCGAGGAAGTAGGATACGATCAAAGGTAGAAAGCCGGATGTTTTCCAAAGTCGATTGTCAATAAATGGTCGACGTGCTCGACGTTCGACGAAGTAGAAGGCAATGAAAAGTAGCACGCCAACTATGACCAAGGCATAGGTATATGGCATCCAGTTTGTCGGCGCTCCTTGGGTAAGGCCAAAGATCATCACGCCGCACGCGGAGACGCTAACAGCTGCGCCAAGAAAATTGAAGTCTTTGATCGACAATGCCTCTCCCAATGCAACAGATGCGGATGGCCGAAGGCAAGGGACAGCCCAGATTGTTGCAGGCACGCGGAAAAGATATATGAAGGTACTAGAGGCAAAGACCCATTCCAAATTTGCACTGAACGCGCCCTCTTGTAAGGCGCCTATTCCAAAACCCATTGGGATCATGGCTGGCATCGCTGCAAAAACCCTATTCTTCCGTTGACCTGGTCTATAGATACGTCCGAACATACTCATGGCTGTAGACTTAAAGACCCCCACAGCTAGGCCTTGCATAGCGCGCACGAAAAAATATAGCACGATCAGTGATGGCTTAATCGAGAAGACCCCAATCAGATTCCATATAGTGAGCCACACAAAGGCCCCGATTACCAACCATCGTGACTGGGTCAAATCAGCCAAGGATCCAGAGACGACAACCGAGACGCCATTTGCGAGAAGGAATGAGCCGATCAGTCACGGCGACAAATGACCCGCTAGTTCCAAGTGCTGATATTAGGGTGGACTGGCTGGTGAAGCAAAGTGTGTGTTGGCAACATCCTCGCCCTGACGGGGAGTACTCGCCACGACAGATGTGTGGGATAACGATTGACTCGGTAAATGAGAGTCGTTGGAATTGATTCGATCACTGGAACAAAGAACCACATGAGACTGATCGTTGTGCTCCCCTGGCATGTTTGATTGTTTCATCAAGGGCTTGGATGAGGCTCTTCCGTATGGCGGTTAGATAGCGGAGGTGTCGCCTTCTCGCTGGTAGGATTTATGATCAAAGTCCAACTTTATCAGACAAACCCACCACTTTTGCTAAGCGCATACATTTTTGCTTCACTCGAAAATCTTTATACTACCAACACCTCCATGAAGGTCCTTTGGAGGTTTTTTGGAGGTGATAGTCGAACGCCCTCATAATGCCAAGACCTCTACCCTAAAAGAAGCCCTTTGCAACAATAACGCCTTGGGGACACTTGGAGGAAGGCTTGAATGTCGCCGAAGATGAGTTTAGTTAAATATTTTGTTTTAGCTGAAAAACATGGGCTCAGAACCATGATGCATTCATCCATTTGGTCTTTTTGCTTTGCACATAAAAATACCCACCCCCTTCCCGATGCATACCTCGAAATTATTTCGGTGCAAGGCCAATAGTTCACCAATACTCTCTTTTTTATGCCCATAAACCATGAAAATTTCTGCGACGAAGTCACTTCGCAATCAAGTATTCTAATAATATTGAACTTCTCGACTATCTCAAAATACAAGCATTACTAGGCGCAGCCTCCGCAACAAAACTGTATTTGGTGTCCCTTTATCGCTTAAGTGTCTTTGAGAATCGCACCAGGCTTTGCAGGAAACACACAGCCTTCGGGAAAAGGGTTCCGCTTTTTGAAATCGTCGCACACATTTTCCATTGTGACCAATTCAACGCTCTCGTGGCTTTTGAAGTATTCGATCAGTCTGTTCAGCGTTAGCATTGCTTCTGATAATGAGTCAACGTTTCCCCAAGAGACACATACCGCTCGTGCATAAGCAGCACATGAGGTCTACCCGGCGCATCAGGGTGAATTGAGATAGGAAAGACAAATTCGTCATATTCCCGATAGAAGTAATCAAAATGGTCTCTCCAAATATCTTCCACACCACAGGCATTGACAAATCCATGGCTATTTGTGGCCGATTTTATGAACATCATTGGCGGTAGGTCATTTATATACAAATTCCCGGGTATTTCGACGAGTCCAGTCTGCTTGCCCTGGACTAGAGGCTTCATCCATTCTTCCGCCTTTTTAGTGTAATCAATCTTTGTCCATTAATCCCCGTGCGTAGATAATAAGTCTGGCAGTCGTGGTGGCTCAAGCTGTGGTCGTACTCTAGGCCGCAGTCAAGTAGCAACTGAGCGCCCTCTTCGGATGTTTCCCACCTATAAAATGACACGGTAAGTTCTAGAAATTTTTTTTTTTTTTTTTTTTTTTTTTTTTTTTTTACAAAAAAGTAATCAGTGAGGGATCTCTAAGTTTCTTACCATCGAGCAACGCTTCCCCGAGAGGGCTTTCTCACATAATCTGTCAGCAATCGAAAAGTCTTGTCGAGAACGTCGCGCTGTTGCGGGATGGTCATCTCGGCGGGATTTTCATGCGTGTAGCCATGAAGACCAATCTCATGTCCAGAGTCTCGAACTGCTGCCATGTCCTATGGGAATGACTCCAACGTATGTCCGGGGATGAACCACGTGGTCTTGATATCGTACTTGTCGAAGAGCTTCAACATGCGCTGTGTCCCTATTGTGGCACCTCAAATACCTGAATAGACATTGATATTTCTGGTTTCTCTTGCAATGAAATCGGCATATATCACTGACCTCTGCTGATATCATTTGTTGAGTCCTCGCCGCTGTATGACCCGAGCCATCCCGCGACGGCATCGGCGTCCACTCCGTAGGTGATGAAGACACATTTCTTGGGCATTGTCGAGTGGGTTGCTAGGCACGGACAATCTAGGGTTAGCTTGTTAAGAGTAAAAGCAGAAAAACGCTCACGGGTGATGTAGCAGGCGAGGTTTATAGTTTGACAATCCCTTGGAACTGTATTTGCGGAGTGCGGAACAACCCCGGCATGATTATAATGAGTATAATAATTGATTGGCTTTGGCTGGTCCGTTATAGGACCTAGGAGCGACGGCTGCCGTGGTGAAAGTACCGAACTTTCACACCAAAAGCTCTTATCCCGGAATTGGAGTAGCCCGTCACCATCATTGTCGAATATCCGCGGTACACAGAGTTTATTGATAGATAAATTTCCTTTAAGTCACCATTCTTCAACATGGTCTACACGATACAACTCTTACTTGAAAATATTGGGGACTTATCATTATCTCTGCTGGTTGGGCTTATCTTTTGGGTTGGCCTGGAGACGACAGATTCGGATTCGGAGCCAAACTTCAAAGATTATGTCAAAGTTAAGATTCTCCAAACCAATTACAATGATATCGACGCTAGTCTTGCTTAAGGGCTTCGGTAAGCGCCGCTTTTTTCTCTCTCAAAAAGAGTAATAATGACAGGACATACCATCCTTTGCCTCGGGTAATAATACTGATGACAGCAGGTGTCCTACGGAGTATCCTGCGCTCTATACGCTCGGTCCTTTGGAATTATCAATCAAATTACCCTCCAGATTCGTCATGGAACAAAATAGCCAAAATCAAGCTAACATGAATGAGTTTCATTCAAATTATGCGATAGTTGGTGTAGACTGCTGGGTTTTGATGTGGGGGATATCGACCCCCTAATATCGAGCCAAATGATTGACTGGGGTTTTGACCAAGACTTGTTTCCCTCTCCATGCCAAAGAGAACGATATCTCAAACGTGGTCGAGGAAATGAACAAGGTAAAGGAGGTGCTGGAGGATGATCAAGTGACGCTAGGTTGCATTGCTTGTGAGATTCAAGGACAGGCTAGTGAAATATACCACTCCCGAATGTTCCTCGAAAATCTTCGCTCTGAGGTTCGTCGGCTGCGGACTGGACAGCTAATTGAAACCAAGGAAGGCGATCAGTTTGTCACGGGCGTTATAAACCCTTGACTTCCAGTCGACAAACAAGTATTCCAAAACATCAGCAATATTTCTGTGGGGGAATGTAAGGGTTGTGGTATTCAGTAGAGTGGTTAACCGAAATAGTCGACCGAATAAGCGGAAAAAAGCATTCACATCAAAGTCATGTACGATACCGACTACGTGTATTTCAATACAATACTATTCAGGGAATTAAGGGGACCAGAAAAATGCAAAATTGAGTAAGGATTGGCAAGTTTTTCAAAGTAGGGCTAGGAAATGAATGTCAGTGAATAAGTGGTGAAACTGATTTCGATCCATCCTGTAAAGCAGAGGCCACCCAAACAGGGAAATTTTATCCCCACGCAGTTCTAGAGACGGAAGAATTGCCTCGTAGTGTTTCAAGAGGAAAACCCCAGCATAAGGGGCAATCGCTGATGGACCACGAACGCATGTCCCTCTTCTTTTCATTATGAATGGAACAGCTAGCTTTTGTCACCCACAGGGGGTAGTTAAAAGGAGTTGAATCGACATAACTTACAGAAAGTTCGAAGAGTAAAGCGAGCCACTGTAGCGATGTGGGAATATGTCATCTCAAACTGGACTCCCAGGGACACTAGTAGGCAGCGCACTCACCATCGGAGCAGGCGAAGGGCCAGAGAACAAGACGAGGATTGAAGGGGTTTGTCAGGGAAAGCAACGGGGTGAGCAATCAGGTTGCTCAGTGAATAGCTCAAGGTCGCTCAGTGGGCCGCTTAGGGCGGCGGGGTGACTGGCTCACCCTATGATCCGGGAGCCGATTGCAACGCGAAGCAGCAATACTACCATCAACATTATTACTAGGATTATTTTTAGACGTAAATAACCGTCAGTCGTATCAGAGAGAATGTTTTGTATGCTCTCCATAGCTGGTACCTGTACATTGTTACCAACCATGCCTTGGATGTATAATCAACGCTACAAGCAAACGAAGGACATGCAATCAGTGAATTGGACAAATAATTTGCGTCTTGTTTGCTCTGATTGAGGACAAAGAATAAAAGTACCAGTGATATCTTTTGAGATTTTTCTTGCTTAAGAACTGCTTCATCCCAATTGAATGACGACAGTCCCGACAACCCCCAACTCCCACGTTCCCACAGCTTCTCTCTCTGTGTCTCTCTTCGTCCTCTCCATTGTCATCCCATGACTTCTCAGCTCTTCATTTTTATTTCTGTCTAAAGCTCTCATATAGTTTCGTCAACCCCAAGGATGGAGTCGTCAGAAGAACTCGAGCAGTCGTTGTCGTTTATCCCAGAGGTTCAGGTACGGCTGATGAACCTTCACATGGGAAACACCGTTCAGGCCAACCCGGACATAAAGAACTACTGTACTCAGGCTAGAGAGGATGATGCTACCGAGGGTGAAGCATGGACCATGAAGCCAGAGCTCCCATCCTCGGACGAGATCCTCGGAACTGACTTGCTAGAGGATGACGAGGATTGCGTCGAGCTCATGCCAAACCACATCAGTGGGCCGTGGCCATCTAAGGACTCTTACCTTAGAGCCCATTACGAGCTTTTACGAGAAGATGCTGTTGCTCCCCTGAGAGATGCGGTAGCCTATGTGAGAGATGATCCTCAAATGAAGGATACCCCCGCGGTATCTATCTACGAGAAGGTTATTAGCTCCTGACCAGCATACCTAGCTCACATCTAACTGAAATACAACCATAGGTCCATATCACTGGGGTTACTTTTTCGCAGAGAGGCCTGGCTTTCCGCGTTCGATTCTCGACTCATCGCGCCGGCAAAACTATCGTCTGGGAATACTCAAAGCGTTTGATCTCCGGAACCATCGTTGCACTTTCTCCAGCCAATAACTGTTTTCGAAGTGAATGTGTTGTTGGTGTCGTGGCTGCCAGGCCTGTAGAGGGAGTCAAGCAACAGCCACCCGAGGTCGATATTTTCTTTGCCAGACCTGAACAAGCCGACTTCGACCCTCATCAGGAGTGGATTATGGTGGAGGCAAAAACTGGCTACTATGAATCACTAAGGCATACTATGATGGCTCTCCAGAAGATGCGCAAGGAAAGGTTAGTGCTCCCGTGCCAACGTTTTCTAGTACGTTTTTAATGTGAATTAGCTTCCCTCTAGCAAAGTATATATGCTCCTTGGAGCGAAACTTTGAGCCCCCGGAGTACATCGAAGAACGCCCTATTCTCGACCTACATCCAGGTCTCGCTAGATCCGAGGAAGAGGGCAAAGTAGATATCCTCGAGGCCTGGCCCAGGTCCCCAACCGGCGACCTAGATGCAACACAGTGGGCAGCCCTTGAACAAATCCTCACGAAGAAACTGTCGATAATTCAAGGCCCCCCAGGAACTGGAAAAACATTTGTCTCGGTCGTCGCCCTGAGAATTTTGTTGTCGAACATGAAGGAAGGGGATCCGCCTATATTTATTGCAGCCCAAACAAATCATGCGTTGGACCAGCTTCTGACCCACATTTCAAGTTTCGAGACGAACTACATCCGTTTGGGAGCGAGAAGCGGTGATCCCGAAATAAAAAAGCGAACTCTTTTTGCTGTCAGACAGAGGGAGCCTGCTGTTACCATCCAGGGAAGCGTTTTTGGATCGGCTAGGAAAAGGTATCAGAATTTCATCGCGATTATCTCCGAGCTTTTGCAACCGTTTACACAGGAGGATGGCTCTTCACCACTACCATCGTCTCTTTTCCTAAAGCATGAGACTTTGACTCGGGAACAATATGAATCACTTGAGCAAGGTGCCAGTGGGTGGGTTCGTCCTGGGTCGGAGGATGAAGATGTCGATCCGATAGTTGCTTGGATTGGAGATGAAGGAAAGGAATTCCATGTCAAGTATATGAAAGAAAGCTTTGGATTTTCTGAGGATGAGGTGGATCTCGAGTACGAGCAACTGAAAGAATTGGAGGCAGAACAGGGGCTTGATGGAGATGAATATGATGGTCTTAGAGGCCAATACACGGCTATTCACGATGGGTTCCGTGGACGTGGTGTTGGCTCCATCTCTGAAGCGGCGGCCCTCGACTATCTCAAATGCTTTGATATGTGGAAGATTCCGCCTAAAGCACGAGGTGCTGTTTACAACGCCCTCCGAAAACTTACCAAAGAAAAGATCTTGTCCAAGTTTCGCACTCTACTGGCACTGTACAACGCCAATTGTGAAGATTTGCAGATCGGAAAGTGGGAAAGAGACTATACGATTCTTCGAAACGCCAAGGTTATTGGAATGACAGCAACCGGCTTGAGCAAGTACCGAGCGCTCTTGTCGAGTTTGAACCCCAGGACTGTGTTGATAGAAGAAGCTGCCGAAGCCATTGAAGCGCCAATTTCTGTTTCTTGCTTCAACTCCCTTCAGCAGCTGGTCCTTGTCGGCGACCATAAGCAGTTGAGGGGGCATTGCTCTGTTCAAGACCTTGGAGGAGAGCCTTTCTATCTTGATGTGTCGATGTTTGAGCGACTCGTTCAAAATGAAATGAAATACGTGACTCTCAGACGACAGAGACGAATGGCACCAGAGATACGTCGCTTGCTGGGACCTATCTATGGCGAGTTACAGGACCACCCATCAGTGGAGGAACGACCCGAGGTCCCTGGTATGGAGAATTGCAGGTTATTCTTTTTCAATCATAACTGGCCGGAGAACAGCGATAGTCTATCATCGAAGTTCAACGAGATGGAGGCGCAGATGGTGGCAGGCTTCTTCGTCCATCTCGTACTCAATGGTGTCTCGCCCAATAATATCACAGTGCTGACATTCTACAACGGCCAGAGGAAGAGACTGCTAAGATTGTTGAGAGGTCATCGTGATCTCCAGGGATGCTACATAAAAGTTGCCACAGTTGATTCGTACCAGGGTGAGGAGAATGATGTTGTGATTTTGTCTCTTGTAAGAAGTGGTGAAAAGAAAATTGGTTTTCTTGCGACGGAAAACAGAGTCTGTGTGGCACTTTCGCGCGCGAAACAAGGATTCTACATCTTTGGAAACGTGCATGCGCTTAAATCTGTGAGCGATCTCTGGTTTCGAGTAATTTCCATTATGGGCGAGGATGAAGGTGAATCTCGTCGTATCGGGTCCGCCTTGCCCTTGAAATGCTCGACTCACGGCAGGAAGATGCTCATATCAGGTGCGGCTGTTCCTGTATTGTGATTCTTTGAGGAGCTTACTAACCGACGACAGAGCCTTCTGACTGGGAAAAGAGAAACGGTGGCTGCGATTGGAGCTGCAACGGAACCCTGCCTTGCGGACACAAATGTACCCTAAAATGCCACAGGTGAGACATCTCGATATACCGATTGCCCATATGCTAATACCTGTATGCCATTAGCTTCTCCCACAACGAAGTCCTTTGCAAGCGAATTTGCGACAAGATCATGTGCTGCGGACACATCTGTGACAAGGCTTGCTCGAACACTCACATTTGCGTTTGCTCATGTAAGATGGCCGTTGACGCCGCCGCCGCCGCCGCGATAATGGAAGGAAACTTGATTTCTAAGCCTGTTCCTGAGCCTACTCCCCAGCCAGCTCTTGTACCCGTTGTCAAACCAAAGGTATCGGAGGAAGAGCTTAGGCGTCAGAGACTGGTTAGCGAATACCACGCCTACGCAAATGGTGGAGCCCAGGAACATGATACGATTCTTGCGAAAGCATCTACAAAGCAGCGGAGCAAGAAGCAGAAGGCCTGTAAAGTCGCTATTGGAGACTTGCTTGGGGATAACACACCTGAGACCATGAATTACTTAAAGTCTGACAACAAAGAGAATGTTAAACCTCACGAAAATGGGGTTGGTGAGCACGAGATGCGAGGATCAAACTCAACGCCACAATGGAGTCTTTTGGACTGAGATCGTGCACGAAAGATTGTAACGGGATTTGTCCGTGTTATAGGCTGTTGCCAAATATTCTACCCTCATCTACCTGTGTTGCATTTATTGTTCTCAGACTGTCGACCATATATTTATGTATCTTTATTGGCATAAGAATAACCACTGGTATTGTACAGTTATCAACCACTATTGATTTTAGATGAAGCTTTGCGGGGCCGCGGTGCCACCGAGAACCCAAAAAAAATTGGACGAAGTGGGTGCCTTTTCCGGTCTCACTCCCCCCTCCCCCCGAGCAGCAGTACTATATGTCTTGCTCAGCTGTTATCCTCTCAAACTCAGCTTGTGCATGATCCCACACCCTCTCGATCATCCCTTCCTTCCGATACCCTTCCAGCAGATCTACAACATCCTGTCCAGCCTCTGTTCCATCATAATCGAGCGAATACACCCCACTCCCAGGCTTCCCATCCACACCCTTAGCAACACTCAAACCCTCCGCCAACTCAATCCCATCCCTCTCGCCCCCATCATCTCGACCGGGAAATGCACCACTAGTCGCGTGAAAAACATTCCTCTCCCCACTCTCCTGAACCGGTACCAGAATCCATCTCCCAGCCAATGCAATAAAGCACCGCATCACAAGCCCCACTGGACCTGGCACGTGGTCAAAAAGAGCCGTCTGTACTGCACCAGGGGATATCTGTAAGAAACTCACGCCTGGTGCTCTGGCAGAGAGGGCTTCATGGCCGAGAGTGATCAGAGTGGTTAGATGGCCGCGGATTGCATACAGAGGTGTGGTCAGGGCTTGCATATCGGAGGGGTAGAGAGTCCCTTCTTTGGTTCCGCCGGCGATGTTTATCACCCGAGAGAGATGACCTGTAGAGCGGGAGCGGTTGAGAAGGGGGAGGAGGAGTTGGGTAATGCGCAGGCGTGTATAGAAGGCTAGTGCCGTGAGGGCATGTAGTCCTTCGGATGTTTCTAAAGTTGACAAGACAAAATCAGCCAGAAGGTCAGTGATCAAAGGATAGCTGATGGCAAAAACATACTTCTACGGTCAAATATAGCAGCCCCAGCTGATAAAAAGAGGACGTTGACGGTATCTTCCAAGCTCTTGATTTTTTCACATAACCTATCAGCCCCGCTAACTAGACTGACATCTTCCTGAATGAAAACGATACAAACATCGGGGTTTAATGATTTACACTCTTCGATGATGCGAGTTGCAGCTTGCTCTGATCTTCCAACAAGATAACATTTTGAGTTCTTTGATTTTCTGACAAATTCCTTCAAGGCAGCTTCACCAATGCCGCTTGTTGCGCCGACAAAGACAGCAACCAGATTGGGTAGTGATGCTGCGATGGTGTCGTTGGATAAATGGACTTGTGAAAGTGTGACCATAGTGCAAGTAATAAAAGTATTTGACCAAGACTAGTAGTTGTACTAAGCTACTAGAGATATATATATGAGTACATCATCGGATTTCGAATTACCGGTCGGGACGGCTTGATTCCGTTAGTCTGGTCCGGGGAAGGTAGATCCGATACCCAAAAGCGGCAAATATATGTTAGTGATGTGCATAGTCATAGACACCTACTCTTTCCTTATCAAACGGCCTTTTGAATCTTTGTCGCTATTTGTATCAACTATGTGCGTATACTGTACAGGGGTAGAGACCCTTAATCTAGCCCAATGCAGCTAGTTTCCGCAGTGGATGCAGCGCGAGTTATAAGCTTGGATTCTATCTCCATGTGATAGTATTCTCCTGCTACTAATACTCCAGAGTAAAGCGCTTGAGACTTGCTATATTCATATTCATTCAACCGGATCCATCGGCATGAATGGAGCAGCAATCAGGGTACCTCCACAAATCACTACAAAAACGCGGGGCAACCCGTTGGAGTCGAGATTCGGAGCAATTGGGGTAATGTTCGTTGGAGTAGGTATAACTATGCCGAGCAGTTCAGCCGAGAATTATCAGAAAATATGATAAACATTCAATCATGTCCGGAACATAGCCCAATACTATATGATAGACTAAGCTAGCTCTTTTCTAGGACTGCGCCTGGTTTCGCTGGCAGGACCGCTCCCGCGGCGGGAGCAACTCGTTTCTTGAAATCATCCGACAGCTGCTCCATGGTGACGAACTCTACACCATCGTGCTTTTTAAAGTGCTCAATGAGCCTAGCCATGTCAGATCAAGATCAATGATAACATACTCGAAGAAACATACCTCTCATGCATCAAAACCACATGTGGTCTCCCACTAACGTCCGGATGAATCGTAATCGGAAAGATAAACTCATCATACTCCCGATAGAAATAATCAAAATGATCCCTCCAAATATCCTCAATATCTCTCGCATTCATAAACCCATGACTATTCGACGAACCCTTGATGAACATCATCGGCGGCAGATCGTCAATGTACCAGTTCGCCGGGATCTCCACGAGACCTGTCTCTTCGCCATTGACCATGGGCTTCATCCACTCGTGTGCCGTTTTGCTATAGTCAATTTTGGTCCATGTGTCGCCCGTGCGCAGGTAGTAGGGCTGGCAGTCCTCGTGAGACATGCTGTGGTCGTATTCGATGCCGTAGTCGAGGAGGAGTTGGGCGCCTTCTTTGCTTGTTTCCCACCTGTATCCATGTCAGCACAATACCAACATTCGTATGATTGGGAAATAAGGTCTACCATGGCGCAACACTGCCTCGCGGCGGCTTGCCCACAAACTCAGTCAACATCTTGTATGTCTTATCAAGGACGTCCCGTTGCTGCTCGATTGTCATGTCCTTGGGGTTCTCGTGGGAGTATCCGTGAAGTCCAATTTCGTGTCCTGCGTCGCGAACAGCGGCCATTTCCTTGGGGAAAGTCTCCAACGAGTGTCCTGGGATGAACCAGGTCGCTTTGATGTCGTACTTGTCAAAGAACTTGAGTACTCGCTGGGTTCCCACGGTGGCTGCCCAGACGCCTGTTGGTGGACGGATATGATGTTAGAACATTGCATCCCTTCGCTAAATAAGGGAGAAACTGAAGTGCATACCGCGACTAATATCACTGGTCGAGTCTTCACCACCGTACGAGCCCAGCCATCCCGCAACGGCATCAACGTCAACGCCGTATGTGACAAGAACGCGCTTCTTTCCCATTATTGAGCAATTTGTGATTTGAGTGAGCCGTGACTTGTCCAAAACAGTCTGTATATTGAAGAATTGAAAGAAGGAAACTATCGGTTGACTTTTAAGTCAGTGTCGAAGGTGGGGGAATCCGCGCGATGACCCCTCATCTACTGATTCGGTTATCATGAGCTCTTATCTACAACAACATTATAGTCCATCTTATCCAATCCCCGATATCAGGATTATGACAAACTGACCAATATGGAAAGGAATAACAATAACCCCATTGTTGGCATTTATGGAGTTCCCATTACCCCAACAGATAATCATGGTAATTGGAGAACGGCCGAGCAGAGCCCGATGGAGAACCGGATGTTACCGTTGCCAGGTTTCTCTTATATAAAAGAAATGGAATCGAAGATTGTATAAATTATCCTTTGGTCTCTCGGGAATATGGGGAAATGATAAAAAGTTGGATTACCGGCCGAGTTCAACACCTTCAAAGCGGGCCGCCATGTCTGTCTTGTTTACTTCCATATCACCGCAAGTGACATCATATGGGAATCTAGAATTGAACTATCGACTGATAGAAATGTCGATTTAGGGATAACCCGGTGAAGAAAACCGATGCGCACGAACTTCTAGAGAAAGTGGGCATCTCAATTGACCCCAGCGAGGAAGATGACTTCCAGATGCTCCTGGCAGCAGTGCACGACTGCGCAGAGACGGTCGCGGATATGCCAGATTACCAGCCAAAACCAGACTTCGATAGGTATCCACGCCAGAATATGCGACGTCCATCGGAAGAAGAGCAGGCGCTAGGAAACGCGTGGGTACACAAGTTCCTAATCAAGGGAACCCCAGAGGGAGGATCTCTCACGGGTAAAACCGTCAGCCTGAAAGATGTGATTGCAGTTGCTGGGGTGCCCCAATTCCAAGGGAGCGATGTGATTTCATCCTGGACGCCGAACACAGACGCAACTGTTGTGACGCGGGTGCTCGATGCAGGCGCTGATATCGTGGGCACCACGGCGTGTGAGAACTTGTGCCATTCGACATCGTCATTTACGAGTGCGCAGGGCATTGTGGACAATCCATATGCTGCTGGGTATTCTGCTGGTGGAAGTACCTCTGGTGGTGCGGCTTTGGTTGCCGCTGGGTTAGTGGATATCACCATTGGTGGTGACCAGGCGGGGAGTATCAGAGTACCTTCAGCGCTGAGTGGATGTATGTGACCTGCTACCAAGAGCCAGTGATAAGATTACTAATGGTATACTAGGCGTTGGACTCAAGCCCACCTTCGGCTTAGTACCATATAGCGGGATTGCGAGTGGTGATGCTATGGACGACCACGCAGGACCGCTCGCCAGAACAGTTCTGGATATTGCACTCTGCCTAGATGCGATCAGCGGTTATGATGGTATTGATGATAGGTCATTGGGAAGTCCAAAGCATGGCTCCGCCACTTATGCTGCTACTCTTCAAGCAGCACCCACAAAACTCGAAGGGTTCAAAGTCGGGATTTTGATAGAGGGATTTGGGCACAGTATCGTGGACCCTACAGTCAGGTCGACTGTAATGGGTGCCGCACGCAAATTTGAAGACCTAGGAGCGACTGTCGAAGATATTTCGCTCCCCGATCACTTGAACGGACCCGCCGTCTGGACCATTCAGTCCAGAGTTGCAGGCTCAATGAATCTCCTCGGACAAGCGCATGGAAGAAGAGGCCTTGGTTTGACAGAAATGGAGCGCAAAAGACTCCCCTGGACGATAGAAAGTTTTCAACGAGCGTTCCCAACGACCCAGAACGTGATGATCAACGGCCTTTATCTTATGTCTCGATTCCCGGAACTTTATGCCAAGGCAAACAACATCGGCCGGAAACTTCGCGACTTGTACGAAGAGATTTTTGAGAAGTATGATGTTGTGGTCATGCCTACAACGCCTATTGTTGCGCCGAAACATGGTACGCGTGGCTTTCCCATGGAGTCGATTAAGCCTAGTATGGGGCTTACGATAAACACGGCGGTCTTTAATCTCACTGGCCATCCTGCAATGTCTATTCCAGTGGGATTTGCCCGGCTAAGGACGATGAAAAGGTACTCTTACCCGTGGGGATGGAAATTGTTGGAGGGTTGTGGCAAGAATCGAAGGTCCTGAGGGCTGGTCATTCGTGGGAAACTCATTTCAATTGGAAAGAGATGGCGTCGAACGAGCAGGACTAATAGTAAAATTTCGAGAACGAAGTGTATATGTGTATATGGTTCTAGGCAAAGATATACCCCATCAAAGGAAGACTAATTGATGACATACCCTCCATCCACAACAAGGGCATGACCTTGAACAAACGACGCCTGCGTAGAGCAGAGAAATAGAATAGAATCAGCAATTTCAGCCGGCTTTCCCATCCTCTTCATCGGAGCGATTTCTACAGCCGGTCTGAATCTCTCGCGCAACTCCTCAGACTGTACAGTCATGGGAGTCTCAACAAGACCCGGACAGACACAGTTAACTCTTATTCCGTCCTTGGAATAATCGATCGCATCCGAGCGGGTCATGCCAATCACGGCAGCCTTGGAACCACAGTACGCAGCTGAGGGGAAGCAAACAGAGTTTAGAGATCCGGATGCAGTAAGATATATTGAGGGGGCGAATGATGACTTACAAGCCTCCGGACGTCCGACTATTCCGAGCTGACTTGCGACGTTGACAATGGATCCGCGTTGAGGTCCACGATCTGGATCATGGCTGGGTAATGGATCTTGCTTAAGCATGTGTTTTAGTTCTGCTCGAGAGCAAAGCCAGCAGCCTTTGTAGTTGACGCCGTTGATGCGGTCGAAGGATTCGGATGTTGATTCTGTGGAGCGTTGGCCTCCTCCTAGGACTCCGGCACAGTTGACGGCATAATCGATGCGTTTGAATGCGTCTATGACTTCTTGCATATAAGACTCGACAAATGTCTCATCCGCGATGTTCCCAGGCCTTATCAGCAGCTGGGTTTCGGGATAGGCGGAGGCGATTGCGTCCCGAGTTTGTTCTAATGAAACTTCATTGATATCAGTGATAGCAATCTGCTTGCATCCGGCAGCAGCGAATGCTTTGACCGTGGCTGCACCGATTCCTAGTCATATTCAGCAGAGCTCTACGTGTTGCATAGAAGTATACAGACCTGTCCCTCCAGCTCCCGTCACGACAGCAACACCAGGAAACAGAGTATTTGACATTTCGTAACGTCGTATCTCAGTCCGATCCGCAACCTAATCAGAGAACCCGCGAACTTTGGCGGATTCTCGAACAATTAGTATAACTAGTTATCTCGATCGATAACATCATCAGTCCGTTGTTGGAGACGGTGGGGCGAGTGACCAGCCCCTAATAAATGGCACTATTCCGTCTTCGGCCCCGACCGGTTGGAGTGCTTCCACTTTCTCCCACATATTCCCTCTTGTTCAACGGCCATCTCCAAAGAGTGGGGGAAAAAGCAATTTCTCTGGTGTTATACACTTATATTGGCGCTCTCCAATGCCTTGATGCTGCCGCAGTCTTCCCATAGTCCCCGCGGGGCTCGCCGCTCCAGCGTCGGAGCAAAACCTCGTGTTTGCGTGCACTGCGGTCGCTCCTTTCGGAGGACAGAGCATCTGGAGCGTCACGTTCGCACTCGTATGCTGCATTATGTGCCCTAGTGGATGCCTTGGCTGATTGATCCTAGATACCAAGGAAAAGCCGTTTACTTGTTTCTGCGGTGCTGCATTCACGCGGCGGGATTTGCTGAAACGGCATACTCGGATTGCGCATGAGGAGAACAACCCTCCGAATACAGGCGGTCTTATCTCACCCAATTCACAGGCAGATCACGAAGAGAACCCCGTCATCCAGCAACGGCCCTCGTATGACGCACCGCCAGCGCCCAGAGCGAACGTGCCGATTCCTGTCACATCTCCGGCGGTCGCACAATGGCCGGGACCATCGCAGCATGGGACGTACATACCGCAGAGTCAGCCAATTATGAACCCGGATGCTACTCATGCAGCGTTGGGTGCACAACCTGCGGTCACGCATGATGCGGAGATTCTAGAAGCCGCGCAGTTGCTTCTTCCCGGTGGCTATCGGGGTCCTCCACCGCCTGCGCAACCAATGCCGTACTTCCCAGAGGAGCTCAATCATTTTCAAGAGTTTACGCACTTCTTGGACTCGATTGGGTTGCCGGCAGAGTGGCTTCCGACGACGACGGACATAACCCCACCGATCCACAGCGCTGTTCTCAATGATGCTGCCATTCGTGAGCAGCCAAGTTCTTCTCGTAAAGTATCGCGCGGTGATTCTCCGTTTAGGTCCTGGTTGCCATCAGTGCCCCCGGGAGATCAGAGCTTGGGGTCAATTTCCGATTATGGTATGTTGGATACTTTCCAGTGGAGAATGTGCGGCATCTAATAATTTGTAGAACCTCCCCAAGAATCCAGAAATTTCTCGCCATTGAAAGTGACCGAAGAACAAAGACAACGCCTCGCGTTCTCGTTGGAAGAGTTCCGGAACGTCATTCCGGATTTCGTCCTACCGTCCAGGCATACATTATCGAGATACCTGTCATCCTTTTTTCAAGGGTTTCACACACATCTTCCGTTCATGCATGCTTCAACACTGCGGATCAATGACCATGCTCCTGAGTTGATCTTGGGGATATGTACTGTTGGAGCCCAGTATCGACAGGAACACCGCAATGCTGAAAGACTATTCTACACTGGACGCACTGTCTTGCTCGAGAGAATGTCCCGAGAGCCACACGTTCCTCTTACAGGATACAGCAATATCACCGTACAGGCTCCGATTTCACACTCATTTCACAGTCCCGAAGGCATCCTACCGCCAGAGGCCGCAGTAGGAGCCAGTGCGTGGAGGCAGATCGAAAGCATCCGAACATTGCTTGTTCTCATGGCGTATGCCTCATGGGAGCCAAAGCAGGAGCTCATACAGGAAGCTTTTAGCTTACAAAGTATGCTTGTACGAAGCCTCCGCGACTTTGGATTAGCAGAAAATGTGACTGTTGTTCCAAGACATACCCCTTTGCAGTGGCACGAGTGGGCGGAAGAGGAATCCATCCGAAGGACGAGGATCATATCCTTCTGCTTCGTTCATATACACAGCATAGCATACAACGTCTATCCAACGCTTCGGAGTAGTGAGATTCACCTACGCCTGCCGTGTGCTACTAAAGAGTGGAAGGCAACCACTGCAAGCGAATGGGAGGCTACTCAGAAAGAACCTAGTTCTCCACCACTGTTCTTTCAGGAAGCGCTCGCTATTCTTCTACAGCCATCACGAACAACCATCGTTCCTGACCCGATCCCTACGCCGTTGGGTAATTATATTCTTCTTCATGGTCTTCTTCAAAGAATCCACCTTGTCAGCGAGCTTTCTCTTCCAACGGGGAATCAGGCTTCATCACTGCCAACGGAAGAATTGAATAGACTCGAGTAAGTTTCCCCTATTTACTCAGTTGGTAGATGCTAAGACCTCTTAGGAGAGCACTCCGTGCATGGACATCAGCATGGCAGCAAGCCCCAGAGTCAAGCCTTGACCCTCACAACGAAAACGGCCCCATTCCATTCACATCGAGTGCACTACTGGGCATGGCCTACGTCCGACTTTCTCTTAACCTAGGTCCATATCGACAGTTAGAAACAAGAGACCCGTATCTGATTGCTGCGACGTTACACAGGTCTCCGCGCCCTGGACGAAACTACCGTCTAACACCCGCACTTATCTACTCAGCTCATGCATTGAGCATACCCGTGCGGCTTGGTATAGACCATGTCGCCCGCAGCCAGGCTTTCTTCTGGAGTGTCCGACACTCGATTGCTGGTTTCGAATGCGCGATTCTACTGAGTAAATGGCTATTTTCTCTAGCAGAGCCAGGAAATGGACAAAACTTGAGTGGTATGATTCATCAACCTTCACATCTGTGACTGTACTAACCTTAATTCTGTACAGAGAACGAAAGCCGTATTCTCCACTGGACCCGCCGTATCGTACAAGAAGCATATGATTCCATGGACACGGAAGACGATGACGTCCTCCCGAACCTGGAACCCACGACCCTTGCCTTAGCAGTCATCAAAATATGGTCTCGTCTGTTCCGGAAGAATACGCAATGGCCATTTATCAATCTTCTCGGGGAAAGCTTGAAGCAGTATTTGGCTATGCTTCCGGGCTGATTTTGTGCGTATACTCGATTGGACTGTCGTTGAATCAATTTTCTTTAATGTACTGCTGGCACGAATCCCACCCGTGAAGCTTGTTGAACTTGATTCAAGGGTCAGTTTCCCAAAACGGCCATTCAGCAACTGGAAGATGCGCCATAGATGCTGCTCTTATCCTACCAACCGCTTCGGGCAGAGCTGAGAACGCCGGCATCAACACATACGTGCTTTGTGGCTAAGTGGATACGCTCTTGGGAGTTGCTTAATCGGAGACCAGAATTCTACGGTTAGTGGTCACTGTCTAGGACAAGGAAGCGAAAGCATAGTCTCTTAGACCACCAACTACCTCCAGTAAATAGATTAGTCACCCGTTTCGATAATCTGAAATATGAAGAATAAACAATTTAAAAATTCTGTATACTGATTGTGTTACCAAAATTGATGGACTGACTTGATGGCTGGTCTTTTCTAAAGTCATTGAATCATATGCTTTCACATATCGGAATTCAACGTAAAGCTTTTAGCCACAATCATTAATTATAACAAATAACACAATAAAAACCATTCATTAAACTAGAGTTATTAACAGATAGTAACAAATTACATATTATCATCAAGTATACATGTCCTCGTTCAGATCCATGCCCATCGGGAAACAGGGTTTCAATGTAAGCATGCATTGAGAACTGGATGTTTGACAGCAGCGTGAGAGCTTGCCATAATCCCTGGAGCACGCTTAGGAGCTCGAAGGGCTAGCAGAGCTAGAAGCCGGGGTGCTCGACGAACCACCTGCACCACCGGCACCACCGACACCACCACCGCTAGACGAAGCAGCAGCGCCGCTGGAAGAGGTGAAGCCAGGAACAGAAGTACTAGAAGCAGGAGTGGAAAGCGAGCCACTGAAGACACCGCTAGCGAAAGGACCGCTGGGCTTCGCGCTCGAAGTAGCAGCAACGAGAGAGCTACTAGCAGACGGCGCAACCAGCGTCGCACCCAAGTTACCAATAACGACAGCCTGGCCACCGGGACCAGAAGGAGCACGCGCACACGCGTGGATGTACTGGCCCAGCTGGCCAGGGCGGTTACCAGACTTGAGGACGTGGTCGGGGGTGTACGCGGGGACCAAGGAGGTGCTGTTGCCCGGGAAAACGGTGGAGTTGGAGCCCGTGTAGCCGCCCAGCCACGCAGCATGGGCGCTGTGCTCACTCGCGAGACGGGCGAAGAGGAAGGCCAACTCGGGCTTCTGGGTGTAGGCCGCCAGGCCGATAAAGGCACCCGAGACGTCGGCTTCAAGCTTTGCGGCGTTCTGGATGTATGAAATGCCGCTGGAAACGCGGGGGAAAGTGAATTCACAGCCTGGGGTCTCGAAGCCGGGCACCTTGGAGCCGACCTGTTGGACGGCGGAAAGGCCCAGGCGGTTCTGCTGCTGCAAGCCTTGGAGGTTGGAGTAGCTGGAAGGAGAGCCACCGGGGAGGCTGGAGATGAAGCTCTGGTCGATTTGAACGGAGGAATAGAAGCGCTCGATAAAGACCTGGAGGTACCAGGCGAACTGCACGATAGTGTTGTCGCTAGAGCTAACGGAAGTCGAGCATTGGTCTTGGGCCACCGTGGTGGTGACTCCAATGAGGAGCAGGCTGGCGAGGGTGGAAAGGAAGCGCATTTTGCTCGTATTTTTTCTTTTTTCGTTCAACGAATGGACAGTTTGAAGCGATTAATTTCTGGCTGGTTAGATAAAAGAGAACAGAGTTAGAAATCCTGAACTTGGAGCCCATTTATATGCAGCCATGCCGACTATCGCGGCACTGTCCGCACTCGGATGCAACCATATGCATACTCTAACACCAGAACCTTGTTATCGGGAATCTTGCATCATCACCTGCGACAACTATTTTGGTAGAAAGTTTATTCTGACCTTGACCCCGTCATGCATTTATTTATGAACACTTCATGCTCGATGCATTCCGTGTCCTCCGTACTGGTCAGCAGGCAAAGATTTTTCTCCCTCGGGCTTTACAGTTTGGCGGTCCCACGGGGTTCATATGAGGTCATTGGATAATTCGTGCCAGGTTATCGGGTGTATGATCTCATTTCCGAATCGCTTAGGTGAGCAAGTGAGGATGGTGAACCGCGTACATCTACACCAGACACGTAATGAATGACTAAAGAATCCCCTGCTTTACCACACTCCTGAACCTGCCTTTCTAACCGTCGTGCGGTGGACTCGCTGACTTTTCTATCTGATTCAATTCCCGACGGTTTGGGCAGATCTTGATGTGCCGCGGCTACCACCACCAATCGGCAAATGTATGTCATACACCGAGGTTGATTGGCTGTGATACAGGTGCCAAGCCGCTAAAATAACCTTATTTTGTCGCATGGAAGTCGGATCGACTTACCTTATTTGGAGGGTCTCATTGACAATTTATTCAGGACATATCCAACCATAAGGGAAATAAAAGCCACGGCAGGATCCGTAACTAGTACATATTAGTCATTTGTCTCATAGACTCAACTAGGAATACTCGCCGGAGATTGCCGGATACTACACGGCATACACCCGGACACTCCGAACGTCAGCAAAAACACTTCTTGTACTTGTCGACACTACTATCATGGAACCATCCAGTTCCAACTATTGGTTGCCATATTTTCTCTCTCGTTGTTATGAATCAGTAACGTCGGTACCAAGTCTGCCCTGGCCTGGCAGCCACGCAAGCCCGGACCGCTTCCGCACATTGCCCTCTTGATCTTACTTTATCCGGCTATCAAAGTGTCAGGACTTGTTGACGAGAGATTCTATTGGCTATGGGCTCGGTGGCTGTGAAGTCCTTTTCACTATATGCTTGGACGCTTCTTTAGAAAAACTCAAAGGGTTACATGGAATGGGCGAGCGGAAGATGTAGCCGAGATGGTTGGAATTTTTGCAATTGATTGAGAGTTCCCAAGAATAAAGCTAGTTACCCTGTGCCAGCTACACTGCATGAACTCATATGGTCATAAAGGTAAGATGCACTGCCACACATGGATTGTCATCGGGTACAGGGATTTGAGAGTCGACTTCATCACGCAAACGAAATAGTACCATAATGTCCATGGCGAGCGGAAATGACATGAGGGCAAATAAATCATGAGAGTCGCGAGAGGAATGCTACAGCACCAGATTGTCCGTCCGGTTGCTCTTCAAATTAAAATTAAAATCTCCCCTCAAAGCGACATTTCCAGAACAGCAGCGGAGCCCCAGAATTTGTCTTGTGGTGGCTATAGTTTCAGTCGGTAGGTATAACCTTTTGAAACTGTGGCAAGTGAATGCATGACTTGAATGGGTGATATACTTTTATGGAGTAATAATTAAGCATATTCTAGAAACATTTATCTGTGGACACCTCGCGCTGCAGGATGATGCTTGCACCCCATGATTAAGACCATAAAGAGCTATGGCAGGTTGAGTCGTCCCCATTCGCCAAATCCAAGTCAATGCTCATTCTCTCGCGTCCTCGTATTGCAAAATTTATGACGATGCATCATCTGAAAGTATGGCAGTAGCGGGGACTTAGAATGTAGCTTATATATCTCCCCAGGATGCTTTCCATCTTCAGGCAAACGACTTCAGCTTATCCGATCTCAATTTTGTTCACATTCATCAAGACTTAGGTAATGGAAATGAGGCTATGTAGTTGGAAGTCTGCTGGAAGCGTATGAAAGTGATATTGGTTTTCTTCACGGCGAGTCACTTTGAGTATTGCGGGAGTTCTGTCATTTCTGAAGCTCGTCACCTACACGGTGATCCATGGCAGGCAGTAACTTCTTTCTGTGGCCTTTTCCGTATTCTGTTATGATGGTTTCCATGGTGAGTATATATACCATGAGGACTGTCGCGTCAAAAGAAATATCTAAACGTAGTACCAACGCCAGCATATTAGCCTCTATTCTTCCGAGGAAACCAACCCAGTTCACTACGAACAGCCCAAAGACAACCATATTCCATGGGCCGTAAGTTTGCAGCACATCTAAGGGCTACAACGCGCTGCTTGACGCTATACGAACATTGCGTTCTAGCCAATGCAAGAGACTCACACGCTCATCGGGTAGATCAGTTAAAAGCAAACGATACGATGTGGTCAAGGACAAAACGAATTATCGAAGAATAAGGAATAGAGCAAGCTGTGTTCACTATCGTTTTATCAGGCGTAGCGCAGAAATCTGTCTGTCCGGGACATAAGAGCTTTGCTGAAAATTTTAGGTGCCACGAAATTCCTGGGGATTTTGTTGATCAATATAGTAGCTTTCCTGATATGGATTCATATACAAGAGATTATATAGAGTGAGCAAATCAAGAATATAAAGACATAGCAAAGTATCAGGTAGAGGATGAAGTATAAAGAAGGGTGGGAAGGAAAGAAGACATGTTCACCAAAGGACTTCAGCTGGAGTGAAAAACCTAGAAAAAGTTCTCTTCACCACCAGAACTCATATTATCATTACATTTTCCTACGGAATACTCCGATGCAAGTATCCAGAATTGATAGCTCACATTTACAGCTGAATAGGGCTATTCCTTTGTCTACTTAAGACGTGCTTACAAATGAGACTCAATTATTCATATCCAACATCGATACATCCAGTCAGATAAAACAGAAACATAAGACATTGAACAAAGACATTAAGGAAGTTGACACCAGTCAGTCAGTCAGCCAATCTTTCAACCAGTGTTCCTTCCATTCATGAATTCAAGATTCCAACCCGTCCGTCTACTATCATATCAGCAACTATCTTACCGCCACCAATGATGCAAACTACTCACCTGGATTTCGCAGCTTGCATTAAGGTGTTTAGATACCGACGCCAACGCCGACACCGGCACCACCGCCGACGCCACCGCCAACGCTAGCATCGAGATCAACACCGCCGCTGACACCACCGCCAACGCCAGCACCTGCGCCAGCAGCAGCAGCGGGAGCAGAACCGACGATCAGGGTGGGAGCGGCCATAGCGGTGATGGCGAAGAGGAAGGTGGAGAGGACGGCGAATTGCATTCTGTAGCGGTAGCGGTTAGTATGCAAATCTGTTGATTCGTAGAAAGGACCGTACTTGATTGAATGAGCGTTGATACTAAGTACTAACAGTAAAGTGTGTTTTAATGAGAGACGTAAAGAACGAATGAAGAGTGTATGAAGAACGAGTGACTTGTTGATGAGGATGATAGATAAAAACGCTGGTTACCATCGACCTTTTTATACCCCATTTCCGAGCTCAAAGCTCAGGGACCATCACCAAAAATAAAACCAATTGAAACTACTAGCTCGCCTAAACATCTGATGCCATTATTTTGGCACCCCGAGTTCCACGCTGAGACGGATCGCCGGTGTCTGCCGAGGACCCCGAATGGCCTGGAAAAATAGTCTTCCAGAAAATGTGCGAACAGGCGTTCGAAATTTAGATCCGAATGTGGAGAATATTATATTAAAGAATATAGGATTAATATATGGCAGCTCGTTTTTGAGAACAGTTAGTGGTTTGATCCTGAAACGAGACCCCCGGAGTATGCTAACCGAGACCTAAAAATGGGAACCAACCGGGGTGCGAGTCGATTCGAAACAGACCGAGGAATAACTCAGTTATCAGGGAGTTTTTCCGTGGATAATTGACATTAATAGACGAGTCGAATTTAATATGGACGAATTTGTGGTCGGTTTATTTCCGGGGTGCTTAATATTTGCGTGGTATTTTTGTATACATAGAAAAGTAGTCTTGCTGAGCGGTTCTCGATCCTCTATGTTGGTATATATAGAGATGCTATTCTGCTTCAGGTAATGTCAAAGAATGTGCAAGAGACCAAGTCAGAAGTTCGAACCTAGTAGTACAAGAAATCCACAAAAATTCTAACATTAATGCATGCCATAAAAATATACACATGAACATCTGAAATCATAACATCAGTATTTTTTTATACCTCGCATAAACCACAAATAAAAGATTACTAGTAAGAATAAGAAACCGGAATTAGTCAGTCAACATGAATCCTTAGCAAAAGCAATCAAGAATCATCAACCAGCCGCTTGTGTTCCCACGCCCTCTTCGCACCCTCCACCAAACCATCCATATTCCCACTGTTCTGACACATACTCTGGAAGAGTCCGTCTTCCTTGGTAATGAGTGTCCACGGGTGGTCGTACTCAATCACCTTTCCATGATCCAACACCAGGACCTTGTCGTAGTCAATGATGGTCTGGAGTCTGTGTGCGATCGTGATAATGGTGCTGTCTCGCAGTTCGCGGAGCGTCTCCTGGATCTTGGCGTCTGTGCTGTAGTCGATGGACGCCGTCGCTTCGTCCATCATGAGGACGCGGGAGTTTTTGAGGAGTGCACGGGCCAGGCAGAGGAGCTGGCGCTGCCCCTGTGACAGGTTGGAACCAGACTCTGACACCGGGCTTTCCAAGTTGTGAAATATGTTCTTGTTGTCGGCAGTACTGGTTTCCTGTGGGCCGTTCGAGGGCGCCACTGTGGATGAAGCGGTGCTGGCGGTTTGCGTAGTCAACGGGGTCACTGAGCCAGACGTACTGGAGCTAATCAGGTGCACACGACGGAGCGCCGTAAAGACTTGCTCATCAGTGAACAGACCAAACGGATCGAGGTTGCTCCGAATAGTTCCAGTGAAAAGAGTTGGGTCTTGTGGGACAATGGTGATGGCCTCGCGCAGGTCTCGCAAGCCAATGGCACCCGTATCAACACCGTCAATGACAATCCGTCCTTTCTCTGCCTCGAGACCGCGGAAGAGTGCCAATGCCAGAGAACTCTTTCCAGCTCCGGTGCGACCCACAATGCCGACCTTCTCACCCGGTCGCACTGAGAACGACACATCACGCAAAACGGGTTCGAGATCAGGACGGTACCGCGTGGTGTACTCGGAGAATTCCACAGCACCCTTGTCTGGCCAGTTCGCTGGAGGTCTTGACTCAGCAAGGATCGCATCCGCTTCTTGGTCAACATCGAGGTACTCCTTCACTCGCTCGACCGAGTTCATGCTCTGCTGCACCTCAGAGTACAGACGGACGAGCCACAGCACATTTTCGGTAAAGGTGACGGCATACGTCAACGACAAACCGGCCGCACCGGCGTCGATAGTTTTGCTGTTGATCAGCACAAAAGCAGCCGAGAAGAAGGAAACCAAAGCACCCGCGATGTCAACTCGGAGCGCAAGCCATCTGTTACTAGCCCAAAGGTAGATATGAGGGCGGTTGTAGGAATTGATGCGGCTGTGATTGTCGACGATGAACCGCGGGCCATCGCCATAGGCACGAATGGTAACAATACCGTTCAGAGTTTCGCCAAACTGCTGGTACAGAGGACTCCGCTGAACCGACTCGAGTCGCTTGAGATCACGAGATGAGTTCAGATACACAGCACCCAGAGCGACATAAAGCATAGTCACGAAAATACCGGCGATCAGGAAACCGGGTGTGATCACGGAAATCAAAACCACAATCATCACCACAGACGCTAGACAATGCGCCATACCAATTGCCACAGGAGCCACTTCCTGATCGACAGCCTCAACATCCTTGGAAAATCGATTCATGAGCTGACCCAAGGGCGTGGAGTCAAAGAAACGGAACTTGGCATGCATGACAGCCTTCAAGAGGCGTTTGTGGATCTTGGAAGATGCGTTTAGAGAACCCCAGAAAAGGATCGCTTCTCTAACTAAAGCGATAGCCAGGTAGGCAAAACCGAGCAGAAGATAGATTCCGAGATAGTAAGAAACGTTTACTTCATTCGCACCCTGGACGCCGGCAGACTGTGCGCCAAGGTGAGGAACACGTGTGATTGTCGTCCGAGGAACACTCCCAGCATTGAAAGATGGCATCTTAAGGTCGGTCATGGCCGCCAAACGACCGGTGTCATCGTTTGGAGTGGAATCCTCACTCTGGTAAGCGTTGGCCCACTCCCGGATCCAGAGGTTAGTTGACACAGATCCAAACTGCTCTAGACAGAAAACTAGCAAGGCGGCAATCCAGAAGTACCACGGTCCCATCGCGCGAAGGTACATGAAAATGGTTGACAATTTAACACTGCCGACGGCTTTCCTTTCGACAAGGTTGGGCTTGGCATCTTCGCCCTGGCCCTTATCAGCCTGGCCAGTAGAATTACCATTTGCCGTACCATTAATAGACGGTGGCTCCTCGTCGCGGTGTCGTTCCAGGTCTGAAGGCACGCGGGAAATACGCTGGGAACCTGAGCGAGAGGTCGGTCGCGACTTGAGCATCTCTTCACCCAGAGCACCCGACGCTGCAACCTTATCCGGATGGCCTTGGGATGCGATCTTGCCGTTTTCGAGAACAACAACATGCGATGCTTGCGGGAGGGTCAAAGCCACGTTGTGCGTCACTAGAATACACGTCCGTTGCATCATCAACGGACCCGTTAGCGCTTCGCTGAAGATATGCTTGGCTGTATGCGAGTCGACAGCACTGAGACAGTCATCCAGCAAGAGGTGTCGAGCTCTGCTATAGATGGCACGCGCCAAAGAAATTCGTTGTTTCTGGCCTCCCGAAAGACTGATACCCTTCTCTCCAACCAAGGTCTGATCACCTGCGTCAAGGATGGCCAGGTCGCGTTCCAACGCACAAGCCTTGATGACCGCATTGTAGCGGCGCTGGTCCCATGGCGAGGCAAAGACGATGTTACCCTTGACTGTATCGTTGACCAACCACGCCTCCTGCGCGCAATAAGCCACACTCTCGATGAGTCCAGTTTGAGGGTTGACAGGGAGCTCAGTTCGGTTGGCCGATCCACCGGGCAGATAGATGGTGCCGTCTACGAGGTTCATCTCACCCAGAAGGGCCATAAGTAAAGACGTCTTACCAGAACCAGTGGCACCCGCAATGATATTAAGTTTCCCGACGTGGAAATTGATGTCCATGTTGATCAAGCGGAATGCGTCCGTATCATTAGCAACATCGTCTTGTGTGCGTCCATTGGAAGAGGCCCAAGAGCACGTCGTCTTCTCCATGGCAATCTTCGGTGGTTCCCCGGTAACATTGGTATCGTGAAGCTGAGTAAACTTCTCTGTCTCCTCTTCGTTCAAGTATTCGTCCACACGATCCAAAGAGACCTTGGACTCTTGAACGTGCGCGACCATATCAGCCAGCTGGTCCAGCGGCACTCGCAGCAGAGAGAACATCGACAAAGCCGGGAATGCAACCGAGGGGGTCAAGCGCTTGTGCTCTACAGCAGTGTACAGCAGGAACGACGTGAACGTGATGAGGATTGGTGTTCCATACCAGACAGTAGCCGCAGTTGACCAAATGATGTAGCGGAAGCGCAGGGCCTTAAGCTCTGCCCGACGCTTCTCGTCCACGATGTTTTGGAAACGTTGCTCCCAGGCGAAGTACTTGATAATGCGGATGTTCTGAAGAATCTCGTTTGTCGCATGAATACGAGCATCCGTGCCGGCAAGAATCTGCTTCTGGACTTTGGTAAATTGTTTGGCGATCAAGAGATTCACTGGCAGCATAAGGACCATGAGCACAATTCCTGCAAATGAACTGAAGCCCATGATCTGGTAAAGCAGAGTGACGGCAATGATGACCTGAACGGGCACGCTGGCCCACAGGAAGTGTAGATAAGCACCCACTTCACTGACCTTGAAGGAGTCGATGGCCATTAAGTTAATGATGGTTCCAATGTTGGCCACTTGATCTGGCTTGTTTTCCTTGTCATCGTCTTTGTTTGCGGAGGCAGTTTCGGGGTCGGCGGTGCCGTTAGACTGTTGTTGTTGCTTCTTCTTACGCCCGAAAGAAAAGAACTTGCTCTTCTTCTTATCGCTCTTTGCTGGCTCCTGGGGCTTCTTTGGGGCCGAATCTGTGGACGCGCCTGCTTTGCGCCTTAGCGCTTTGGCATAGATTTCACCAATGATGATCGCACGCAGTTTCAATCCCAGCTTGCGACCGATCCAGAGAGACTGTCCATCGGCAATTCCCTGGATGGAGCTCGAGCAAAACAACAGGATGGCAAATAGCCAGGCTGCGTTCGGCGTGGTGGACCGAGGGTCTTCGACATACTGCAAGATAGCGCGAAGGAGCACCGTTGGCAAAAAGGTGAAGAGATTCGAGAAGACGGTCCACGCGCCCTGTAGTAATAGAGTACCGTAAAAATAACGACCAAGTCTCCACACTAACTTGCCCTCGGGTTGCTTGTGACGGAAATCTTGAAGGACGGCTGCAGCCTTCTGCGACGTGGTCAGGTTCCAGATATCCCCGAGCTCCAAAGGCTGCCGGTAACCCTTGTAGATAAGGGGGCTCAACCATGAGAAAGTGGCCAATGAAAACAAGCTTGCCATTGGGTGTCTCGGGGGCTCCAAACCGTCTTCGCGCGGAACCCAGACCGGCTTGTTTCCTCGACGGGACAGCAGTGCGACGGACAACAACACCGAAGACAACACGAACTCGAGCACGTTGAACGTCATGGCTCGTTTCGACATGGGGTGGATGAGTGCCGATCGGAAAATGAGGACGGTGAAGATCCACTGTAAGCCATATAGAACGGCCGTATGGTTCCAAATTCTAGGCAGCGAGTCGAGGTCCAAAGTCGACAGGACCAGTCGGACCAACACCAGGAACAGGATATATCCCCACGAGACCAATTTTCCGATCGCAGGAAGCGAACCATGACGACCCCACCCATCTGTAGAGAGCACGACGACGAAGAGAACGACCTGAGCCACCAGGGCGACAATTTCGAAGACAATCAGCGCGACCTGACCACGGGGACGATCAATCTCCACCGACAGCTCTTCACTCTGGGTCGCCTTGGAGAGCATGGGATCCGACTCGTCGGGGTTCTCATTCTCCACGGGTTGTACAGCCTGGCCATTGGGAGTATCGTCATCCACCGCATCGTTGGGTAAAATCTTGTAAGCCGCACGTTGACGGGACACGGCCAGTTGGTAGGCGAGACGAACGAGGATCAATAGGAGAGAAATACCGCAGACGGTTAATGGGAAGATGAATTGAAGATAACTTTTGGTGCTGTTAGTCGCGACACCCAAGTCCTCCGGAGGTTGTTTTAACATACTTGCGCTGGAAACAGCGAGAAACATCATCGATGGCCCAAATCGGGCCATGACATTCTAAGGTCATTGCAAATTGGAACGGAATATGGCTTTCATTCAGATTAGAAAGGAATAATATAGGTGTGAGGTGTGGTGGTAGCGCCGCGGTTTTTATCGGCGGAGAAAGATGGTCATGGCAATCCTGGCGACTGGAAGAAGCCGGTAAAGGCGCCGGTTGGGGGGATTCTCGAGGTAATTAGGGAATGGAGGAGATAAGACTGAGGAGAGCTGAAGGAGAGGAGAAGAAATATAAGAAATGGAAAACAGGTGTGAAGAGCTGAAGAGGGAGGAAGACAGAGGGAGAGAGAGAGTCACCGCCTGGGGAAAGCCAAAAGAGGAAAAGAAGAGGCTGTCGTAACGGAAAAGCTATGACACCATAACACTGTACTAGCTGGGAATCCGATCTTCGCCGTTATTTAATTAAACGAGTCAGAATATATAGCGCTAGAATGTCGCAAACACTTCTGATACGCTCTGCTTATCACGTTTTGTATACTAAGAGTCATATAACCCTGTATGCATGGAGTACTCCATACTACAGATATCCTACGGTACTCTAAGCGGTATGCTCGTAATTTGTATAAAAATCTGCTCCATCGCCACTATCCGCCATTCCTACTAAAAAGGGTAAGGCTTACTGATTCCCTCCGTTATCGTTATCAGCCACCACCATTACCACCATTCTGCCTCTGCCACTACTGCCACCACCACCACCTTTCTTCTCCCTTTCCACGACCATTGACAAGGGCAGTTTCAATTTGTTTTCTCTGTTACACAGAACAGCGCAGGGAATCATGGCGGAGCGCATTCTCATGAACGAATACAAATCCCTGTCGCAGGAAGACTGGGTTAATATCGATGTACGCTCTATACACCACCCTGGTACCTCTGCTATACTGCTATACTGCTATACTGCTATACTGCTGTACTGCTGTACTACAAATACTAACCCTGTCAGCTTCAAAATGAAGACATTTTCAATTGGAAAATCGGTCTCATCGTTCTCAATCCCGAATCCATGTACTACCGCGGTTACTTCACGGCTACTATGAAGTTCCCCAGGAACTACCCCTATTCCCCGCCTGGTACGCTCGTTCTTTACTCTGTCTCTCACTCATATCTTTACTGACGATGGCATGATAGAATTCCGCTTCCTCCGTCCCCTCTGCCACCCCAACATCTACTCCGACGGCAAGCTCTGCATCTCCATCCTCCACCCGCCCGGCGAAGACGAAATGTCCGGTGAACTCGCCTCCGAACGTTGGTCCCCCGCACAACGCGTGGAATCTGTTTTAATCTCCATCCTATCCCTGCTCGATGATGCAGAAGTCTCCTCCCCAGCAAACGTTGATGCTGGCGTCCTACTCCGCAAAGAACCCGAAACATACAAAGCCATTGTCCGCCGTCAAGTCGAAGAGTCAAAGAAGGATATCCCCGAAGGCTTTGTTATGCCTACACATGAGTCGACTATGCGGACGAATTCCGTGGACAAAGTGGACGATGAGGACTTCTGGGCCGACAGTGATGTGGACGACGATGTATTTGGGGGAAGTGACTCGGATGAGGACCTTGATTTCGACGGGCAGGAGACGAGTGATGACGAGTGATTTCTTTTCTATCTGTTATATTATTTAACATTTTATGTTTGGCATCTTGGTGGGTATTTGATGGGTGGGTTTGTTATTTTCAGCATAGCGCAGGCGCACCCGGAGCTTAGGTTATAATATACATATTCCGATCTCGTACATTGCTCATTATTTATTCCAGGGCTTTTAATGGAACCAATACACACTGCAGGCCTTGACACATTGCATCTTGTATCGATATAGTTGAGAACTGACATAATTCATTATCAAACCACTCAAAGCATATCCATCAATGTTATTGATATACCAGATAGCCGTTACTGACAACACTAATTAAAGTCAACCACAAAAGTACGAACTAATGGGATATTTCTTTTTTCTGTTCTTTTTAACCGCGTTCAATCCTCCTTGTATTGCTACAAAATTAACAATACATAACACACTTTACTGTCTCCAGGACAAGAAAGAACAAAGCGTATCATGATGAGCCTCTTCACCAGTAAAGAAGAACCATTCACAGTGACCACGGATACAATTATTTCACTTCATTTCAGAGACGATATCCAACTTCACTGGTCTCTAGCCGTTGACTGCATTTTGAGATTCAACGATATCTTGGACGCAAAGCGACTGCGTCACTCATTAGATCGATTACTGGAACTCGGGGGGGTGGAGGAAATTTGGGGCTAGGTTGCGATTGAAAAGTGTACGATCTTCTTACGATTCTTATGGCCTTGTCCTAATGTACGTTTAGGACGGAAAACTGGAACACCATGTTCCAGAAAGGTATGATGCGCAACGCCCAGGGTTCATGTGAGCAGTTGTCGAGCACGAGATGAGTATTGAATCCCATCCCAAGGGATCCGCACTACCTACAAGGGACACGAGCCAGCCGAGC
Source organism: Aspergillus ruber CBS 135680 (assembly GCF_000600275.1). NCBI lineage: Eukaryota > Fungi > Ascomycota > Eurotiomycetes > Eurotiales > Aspergillaceae > Aspergillus > Aspergillus ruber. The sequence goes on from NW_024467299.1 coordinate 369,251, forward strand.
ATCTGCACGTCAATTAAAAGATTCGACACCCTCTTTGGCAAAGGGCATGCGCCGGGCATAAGCGACGACTGGATCTACACAGACCGTCCGGCACTGGATATCTACACCAGCAAATTCGCCAATGAGATCCTGGTAAGGGTTACCTGGTTGCACGTTTACTTGGATGCAGCAAGACTCAAAGGCCTGATCGACGGGTGGACGGCAGTTTTGCGTGGCCGCGAGGACCAAGTCCCGCCGTTTCATCGGTTTAGTGAAGATCCTGCTGTGTGCCTTGAAACGGATTCGAAGCCGGAGAAGTGGGTTTGCTGGAGTAATGCATTGAGAAGGTTTGGTAAAGTGCTTTTCATATTTAGGGTGATGCAAGCACGAGAGAGATGTCTTCATGATGTTGAAACAGACCTCGTAGATCTTGGCATGCTTCCTGTTGTGCTCGGCTAATAAGGGTCCTCGGAATAGTAGGAGTTCTAGAGGAGAATATTAACTAATGATTCAATGCGGATGGATGGACTCACTTTGATATTGTGTTCGCCTTGGCCGTGGCGTTCGAGGTAGAGAATTGGGGGCATGTTGGACAGAAAGGAATCAAGTATAAGCTTTTTTTCATGCTAGGGCTTGGTTCCACGGCCCCGTGGGGCCATTGAATTTGAATGCGAAGGAAATGTTCCCGAGACCGACTTTTCCGTAACCAGCAAGAACCTGGATTTTGATGCATGATATTGTACATCTGGACTTCTGATCATTCTCGGCTGCAGCTTCAGTCGGCTTCCACCTACGTGTCAAGAAGCAAATCGGGAAATTTTCGACATCTAGATATACTCAGCGTAGGATCCCCAATTTGGAAAGCTAGCCGAGTGATCCATACACTGCAGATGCTCGTTCTAAATGGATAAAAGATACCAGAAGTTTATTCAATGTCATATGTACCCCAGGGAGGTTCGATTTCGATATGATGGAACCCGTAAGCATAGTTCGGTTGTCGCACATGTTTTAAAAGATTATCAATAATATATATATATATAGGATAGAATGTATATTGGAGTCTAAATACATACAAGCACATGACGTCTGACACTCGTACTAAGTGTAAAAGCTAACAATTTTGGCTAAGTCAAACACCCTTCAGCATAATTATGATCCGCAAAGCTTCTCGACGCCCAAATGGTTTACCTAGCAGTATAGCCACCGTCCACAGGGAGAAGGATACCAGTAACCCAGTTGGCATCGTCGCTGGCTAATACAACAGCAAGTCTAGCAATATCATCCGGCTGGCCAGGTCCATTTAATGGGTGTCTCCGCTTAAGATCATCCAAGGGAGTCATGTAAGAGGTTGTCTCCTTGAAAATGGCCGTTTGCGTATCTAGGTGAACGATCAGCACTAGAACATCAAGGGACCTAGAGAGACGAAGTCATACATCCAGGGCAGATGGCATTGACATGGATACGATGGGGTGCATAGTCCAGCGCGACCTGTTTAGTTAGGTTGCTGACAGCACCTTTCGATGCGCAGTAAGACGCTATTTTGGAGTCAGTATTTCCTATTCAGTATCGAGGATGGATTCATTGATTTGTACTCACGATTATCAAGCCCAGCCACGATACCCATAATTGAAGACATGTTGATTATCCAGCCACGGTCTCCGGAGGCATGCGGAGGCTGCTTCAACATCTGGGCAGTGGCATACTTACAACCCAAAAAGACTGACTTGACATTGACACGCATTGTAGTGTCCCAGACATCCTCGTCTGTCAAGTGGCACACCGCTGGCGTTCTGGCTTCCAGCGCTACGCCGGCATTGTTGACTAAACTGTTATCCGCTAAAGTCAATGAAACTGTATGAATGGGACAGCTCAATCAGTTAAACTTACATGTCTAGTCGACCAAACCTGTCCACTGCAGCTTTGACTAGGCTTTCCATCTGCCCCGCATCACCAACGTCGGTTTGGACAAAAATTGCATGACCTCCATCTTTGATAATCAGGTCGTGCGTTGTGAGGTCCAACTCTTCGGCGACTTGAGAGCGTGCTGTAGTAGAGAGGTCGGCACAGACCACTTTGGCCCCTTCATGAGCATATCGCAGCGAGATTGCCCTCCCAAGTCCAGACGATGCGCCGGTGACAATGGCGACTTTATGCTGGAGGCGTAATGCAGAAGACATGAGAATGTTGAGTGAGCGGCTAAATCCTAAGATTTTTGGTAAAGTATAGGACATCTGGTTAAGCAGAAATGTTCGCAAATTAAAGCGGCATCCATTATATATATCCCTTGGCTCCCAAGTCCCTCAAAGTGTAAGGCAAAGGATCCGAGTCGACGATGCGGGGAGCACATGTGCCACTTTTAAAAAGAATGCTCGGGTCAATAACCCTTCAAGAGAACGCCAAAATTAAAAGAGGGGAAACTGAAAACCCAGGAGACCCATACTGGGTATGCTGTTAATGCTTAGCTCGGGTGTCTTGCCCTTTTCGAAAAAGCAGCCATACGTAGTAAAAACCGCGGAAGAGTGTTGTATGTATAAGTGAATATAAGCTCATCGCACCATGTTTCTTGACGCAGATGTTTTCATAATTTGTGCCGGCACGTCGGGGATCGGCAAGGCCGTGGTAGTGAGTCAACAAGAGAATAAAGCAAGAGGCACCGAGTTATATTGGCTTTCCCTAGCGTAAATAAAAGACCACTGTCTTATTCAAGACGAGCAGCACGTGACATTTCTTCAGTAACTCTACGTGATAATGTGGGAACGTATATCAGGGATTTTCGCTAGATTGTCAATTCTCTCATCGGGTGATTGCTGAACCTGATATAGTCGTTCTCTAAGGTGGCTCTGACTGAACACCACTACCTCGGGAATGCGCTCCTACTCCGGCTGGTATGTGCTCCGGAGCATTATCAATAGATGATGGCTCATATATTACCGCAGTTTGACTTGCAAAGGCCGAAAACTTAAATGCGATGAGGCAAAACCGACCTGTGATAACTGCATGAAAGCCTCTCGGGATTGCACTTATGCAGAGCAGCCTATATTTCGTAGTCAGGACATTCGTTCAACGCCAAGGCGCAAACGAGCAAACAGTGCCAGTTGGCAAGAAGAACAACATCCCACCATGTTTGGCAAAAATCACACCTGGGTTGAGGTTCCAAGCAAGCAAGCGTAAGTGTCATAACCTGAGTGCGTTTTACTCTGCTCACAACAGATCAGTCACCTTTGTCCAAGTTGAAGATCCTTGGGCACCTGATGATGATACCATTGTGGATGCACAAGAATATAATACGGATAGAGGGACAGATACTGGCGTGGAAAATGCCGACTCTGGCTATCATGAAATGTCAGACTACGGCTCTGTCCAATCTCCCTCCTTTCAACGTGCGGCAGCTCTAGATGCACCCCAGGAAAATACTCCCCCCATTTACCCTTCCGAAAACTTAGATCTTAGCCCCTTCAATAGGGTTATAGCTTCACACTTACTGCGACATTTTCAGCAAGGCCCAGGTCAGTGGTACGTATGGATTGAACTGAATCCAATTTTCTTTGCTAACGATCTAGGATGGATATCTTCGATACAACGGCTTACTTCTCCTCAAGAGTCCTCGTGCTTGCAGCATCGAGGCCACTATTGAAATCCGCAGTGTGCGCTCTTTCTGCAAAGCATCTACGGCACCTCTATCGGCTTCTGCACCTTTACGCAACGACTTCGGTCTTCCTATGGTTGACGAGGAGACATGGCAGTATCAATCAGCAAAACATTACGACCAAGCCCTTGGCCGTTTGAAAACAGCCATAGACATGGAAACATATAATAATAGCCCTTCTGAAAAGGAAGAGATGCTTGCTGCCGTTGCCATACTCTGCACCTTCGAATTGATGGACGCTCCTGGTAGTGCTTGGAGAGCTCACTTGGGTGCTCTACCCCTCTTCGATGATAATACCACTTTCATGCCAGCGCAATCAACCATCATAATTCCTAGAATGGCTATAAAGGTACCAATATTCTGGAGACTCGCAAGACAAGACTTGCTATGTGCCTGTAAGCTTCTGGTCACTTTGCGAATCCAATGATGCGTGGTGGCTAACCATCACAGTCATAAGCGAGACTCAGACCCGACTGGATTTGAAGGACATATGTCTCTGGCAGAATGCAGGTCTAGCAACTGATGAGCACGGAGCTCTCCCACGTGCAGTCCCCTTAGTACGACAGATATCCACAATTCTTCTGGTGTTAAAGAAGACATGAAAAGCAATGAGCTCACGTGGATTCTTGGTAAAATCGCAAACCATCTGACCGCTGGAGATGCTCTGATTGCCGAGGATTCCGCATTACCTCCCGGGCAACAGCTCCCAATCGGGATGAACCAGGAGTATCTTTCAAACCGATGGAACATGTTGATGACCGAGTTAGATAACTGGCATGACTCTCTTCCGCCAGTCTTTACCGCGATTGCTCGTACACGGGCATGGGGCTGTGCTGATCCACAACACACGCTCACTTTGGATGCTTTCGAACAGATTTGGTTTGACTTGCCACTATGCGCTGCAACAATGCAAAGCTATCACCAGGTAAAGATATTGTTATTGGCAAATGAGCCGCAAGAGTCTACAGCTATCCGGTCAACCGTATCAGCGCGCTTGAGGTCTTATCGACATGCTCTCAGGCAGGTTCTCTACCACGCCAGGGAGATCTGTGGCATAAGTCTTGGAAACTCGGGAGATTCGTTTCGGATCAACTCCGTGCAAGCCTTGTTTGTCGCTGGACAAGTCTTCCAGGAGCCCCATGAGCAGGATGCGGTTCTTGAAATACTCCTTGGAATTGAAAGAGATCTCGGATGGACGACAATATACCATGTGGCTAAGCTGGCCGATGAATGGGCAAGAGGAAGTGAAGTTAATCACGTTGGTCGGGCTGAGCATCGGGATGGCCGTAACTGCTTTCTTCCATAGTTACAAATATGAAGGTCTGTCCTCAACAGCTTCATCCAGCAGCTTGTTCAGCTTCAAGGGGATTGTTCGCCAATCATTGTCGCTGGTGTCACGAAACTGAATCTTACGTCTCTTCCTCCTTCTTCTAACGCATCTCTGGCTAGTTTGTTCCACTTGCCTTTGCTCTATATCCAATCTCTGCAAATACGTGCCTTCAAAAGACATTTCATTCCGCGACTTATATACAGACGAACATGACACTTCCCGAAGACTTCCACCAAGCCTCAATAATCGCCTGTTGTATAAATCCGTTATCTGGTATTACTTTCAGCCAATATAAAAAGCGCGTTATCAAAATACCAGATCAACATGTCGTTAAATGGGGTCCGGATGCAACAGAAGAGGGAGCTGAGAGCCAGAGGATAGCTTTTGAACTCATCAATAGTCGCATAGCTCGCATACCACGTGTGTATAGTTGTTATTTTAGTGAAGCCAGTATTTCATCTCCTTGGGTATCAAACAACGTCCAAAGTGGTCTGTCAACTAGTCACCTCGGAATTTTAAACCCTTCCACCTTTCTCGTGATTTGGCAATTTCACGAGTTGGCACCATGAGTCATGGAGTGTATGTTCGTCCAATAGAGGTACTCCTTCCGTCCTTCGCTCAAACCATTGTTCATTGGACGTCGGCATGTTTCCTTGCAATGGAGAGGTAGAAAGGGAAGGGTAAATCAAGGCAGTAGGACATCATACCCGCGCAAGTCAGAGAGTCCCGGGCCTCCCAGGTATGACTCGGGGCTCTTCGAGCGTTGGCAGTCGGGTTGCAAGCGTGATAAGAGGAGAGAGGACCGGATGATTGGATTGTGAGAGGTAAAACGCAGGCTCGTCGAAGACAATATAATCTTAGCCAACCTTTCATATTGCCCGTCTTGCGGACCTCTGTGCATTTGGTTGCCCTGGGAGGAGGATCGAAGGGCCCAGAACTTTTTCAGGGCCTGGAATAGGGCGAATGTGAATAGAAAGACTGTATTGGTTGAATAGTCTCCCTTGAGGTGAATGCTGTACATATGCTTTTTTTGTCAAGTATTACTGCATTGGCATTTTAATCTATTGGTAGTACACTTCGATTGATGAGGACTAGAGGACAATACAACTCCACGCTACTAGTGATAAACAGATGGACGAGATGATTGGTTACAACGTGAGGCAGCTGCTTGACACAGCATACCAGGCATTGGACGAGAATATCGATCTCATAAATACCTGGAGTTGTTTCCCATTTAAATCTAACAACTAGATTGATCGACAAACCCCTCTATACCAAGTCTGTGTCACCTTCGCCTGAAGCAAGCCCTCAGCCCTCCAATCCGTATCCAAAACGACAAAATCAGCACTCAATCCTTTCCTCAAGCTGCCAGTCCATCCTTCCGCAAACCGTGAATACGCTGCCCCAGTTGTAGCAGCCTCGACAGCCTTTGCCAATTCAAGCCCAAAATGCTTATTCACTGTCTCCTCAGAATCAGGCTCAATAGCAGACTTCCGCGTCGTGGCACTATATAGATTTGGCAATGCCAAATGCGCAGCTGTGGGCGCGTCTGTTCCAAATGCTATCTTTGCTCCTCCTTCCAAAAACTCTTGATACGCAAACGCGCGTCCGCAGCGATGTTGACCGATGAGACTTGGCCATGCACGGAACAGAACGGGGTCTGAGTGGACTGGTTGCACGGAGGCAGTAATGCCGAGCTGACCAAGTCGCTTTGCATCTTCGGGAGAGGTGAGTTCAAGGTGCTCAATGCGATGGCGGGGAGGTATGCTGGGCTGAGCTTTCGACGATGCTGATAAAGCGTCGATTGCTTGTTTCACGGCGGCGTCTCCAATTGCATGGACGGCGCATTGAAGCCCGGCTGCGGTGGCTTTTCGGATTACGACTTTGAGCGCTTCTGTCGGCCATATGGGAGCAACCGGGTCTGTGGTGTTGGTGTAGGGCTGACTTAGGGCCGCCGTACAGCCATCTACTACTCCGTCGGCTATCAGTTTGATACCGGCAATGCAAAATGTTGGTGATGTGGCAGGATGGAACTCCTGATGTAGCGCAATGGCACGATCAACGTGCTTGAACACGACATCCATATCTTCCGAGTACGGAACGAGCCAATGCGCTGCAACATGGAACGGCAATCCATCAGCATGCCGCTGGTGGAACAGCTTCAAAATTTCCCAATCCTTCTCGTTCATCGCCATATCAATCATCCCTGTGTATCCTGCAGTGGTATACGCCTTGACTGCATCTTCCAACGCAGCAAACTTCTCCTCAATAGAGACCATGCTTGTCAAAAATGGAAGCGCAACGTTCAAATGCGCGGACTCACTAAGTAAACCTGACGGTTTTCCATTTTCGTCACGATGGATCGTGCCTCCTGGAGGGTTACTCATGTTCTCCGCGCTTAGCTCATGTAACGCAGCGGTGTTGCACCAGATGGAATGGAGATCATTTGCCTGGATATATATCGGTCTTTCATCCAGATCATTCAGCATGTTTGCAAGGGCCACACCCCCTGTGCTCGATTGCACCCATCCTTTGCAAACGATCCGTTCTAATTCCGAATGTTTTTGCGCATATGTTTTGATCATCTCTCGAATATCCACAAGCGATTTGCAGGACAAGAGATTCAATCGACGCTGCGACAGAGCAAAGTCGAGAATATGCACGTGGCTATCGACGAAGCCGGGGACGACGATATGGTTGTTCAGATCGATTTCGTGAGCTCCAGATAATTTGGCACGGAGGACGGCAGAGTCATCTCCTGAGCCAACGTGAAGTATTTGGTGACCAAGGATTATCATGGCTTGTTGAAAAGTGTCACTGCCGCTACCCGTGAAGATGCGGGCGTTTGTGAAAATTGTTGTAGTCATGGTATCTAGCAGGCAGCACAGTTGAAATGGGTGATTGGGCTGGGTTAGACTGTAATCGCATTAGTTTGGGGATATACCGATTTATATACAAAACGGCAGTAGAAAAAGTAGAATGGTGTTCCGCTAGCCGAGACGTGCCACTGCATAAATAAAAATGGATCATCGCGGAAATTGACGCTATTCGTCAATAGGGCTGATAGTCGGTATCTATGAGAGAAATAGAAAATCAAAAGCAGATCCAATTAGGCTTCTCTCATGTATAAAGGTAGAGTTTAATCCAGAAAAACTTCCATATCGGAAACATTGACGCTCATATGTCCATCTCCCCAATACCTCGTCAATATATCCACCAACCGTCGCATTGTCCCATTCCTAGTCGCTTTCCAAAATGCCATAACCTGTGATAACAGACACTCTCGGTCGAGCCGATCAACAGTCGATATTCCCACCACCAGAATCGGCCAGCAGTAATACTCGGCGTAGTAGTCTGTAGATGGTTGCAGTTGGGTGATAAGGAAAATCCCATTGGAGACTAGGGATGGGATGTGTGTATCTGTGTGTATGGTTATACTGGTTGAACTGGATGAAAAACTGATCAAGTGTCTTAAGAGGATTCTCGATGCTAGGATGTAGAGTCTGGGACCTAGTGAAAAAGGATCGGGTCTTGCCCCGTGATATGAAGGTGAACGAGGGAACGGAGTTCGATTCATTATCAGGGCCCCATCCCAGTAATCCAAGATGCGTTCCAGTTCGTAACATCGCAATATATCAACTCCCTCAACTGAATGCTTTTGATGCATCAAGACTATTTCACGAATATATCCAAACAACTTCGGCCGGACTGCAATGATAGAAGAAACGTAAAGACATGTTTCGGAACGGTGGGATGACTCCTCCAACGCGCGCTCAGCTAGTGGAAAGGTGGAATCAATAACTGCGGACTGCACAAAAGGCTGCTGGAATGGGATGCTAGTTGTAGCGTGGAATATGAACGCTTCGAGCATGAGATGAAGCATGGTCGTATCTGATTTCGAGAGCACACATGTTTTTTCTTGTTTGAGGTGTAACTGGATTAACTGGGCTGCCCCGAGAAGATGGACGTCAACGCCTCTGGAGAGACGGGGTTTGGATCGCTGGGCAATATCAGCAACTGGCCCCAATGAAAATAGTCGACATGATATTTACCTCGTAGATACAAAGCACAATGACAGCCATCAAAAGCACAATAGGTCTCACCGTCGAGTCAGTGCCACTGTCCAAATGCTCCCGCAACCCACCAATTGCCTTCGCGTAGTGCCTCTCCGCAATCCTGTGATAGCGCATGTCTTCCGCCGGAAACTCCGCTCCGCAGCATGCTAGGAGAGCATGCATGAGGAATGGAGTGCTAGATGCTGACTGTAGGTTTTCCTGTTTGACGAATTCGACCGTGGCTGGATGAGCCATTGGGTGTATGAGAGTGGGTAAGAATGCCGCTCTCAGGAATTCAAATAAGGGGATGCTTTCGCGGGATATGACGGGTGAATATGATATGAATGGACTTTGTGTATAGATGCATGGATTAGCCATTTCCATGCCTTTCCGAGCATGTCTGAGATTACCATTGAACTCGATATGGAATGTGGTTTCGATGGTACAGGGTGACAAGGTCAATTCTTCTGGAGTGGCTCCTTGGTTTGTTGGGCTCGCGACGTGCCTCAGTTTGCTAGGCTCACCACAGCTGGACTCCGATGGCCATGCACATGTGTGATTTCCCCGAGAACAATTCGTGCAGGTTTCCGGTGTCTCGTCGCATTTCTTCTTTCTTTTTCTGCCTATTAACTGTTAGTACGTGTGGGGATAATGCGTGTTGAGGAACCCACAAGTCAAACATCCAGTCTTGGTGCGCAAGTGCGCTGGTCGCCTGCGTGGCTGACGGTAATGCTTCTTCTGGTTATCCATCCTTGAATTGATGCAAAAGTGACTTGTGGAGGTGAGTGTTATGGTCGTCTCCGCATTGTCACTAATGTTCCGATATCTAATCTGTGACCAATGGCGTCAATTTGCGCGGTGGATTCTATATCACGTTCCATATGCCCTATAAAAAAAAAAAAAAAAAAAAAAAAAAAAAAAAAAAAGGGGAAACCAGAGTTACCAATAGTGTCTTTGGAGCCTAGAATACTGTGGTGATAGGTACTAAATTCTCCATCTCAGGAAGGAATACCAGAAAGTGCTATCTACCGATATGTCCGTGTCGGTTATCTCTACTACACACCAGAAGTGGCACACAGCAGTAATGGCGCATTCATGGCTTATTTATATTTCTATATCCCCAAGGGCTATGGGGTTTGTGCTACTATTGCAAGTATCCAAGGCACAAGGCCATGGCAGACAGTAGTTTGGAGATGCCCCCGGGTACTGTATACTTGGGAAATGGTATTCGTCCACCAATCACTATCAATATTGTTCATCTTCCTAATTTTTGATGCCCAGGACACTCTGATATATGGGGTTCTAATCGTGATGTCAACGGACAGGTTGCCCTCCACCCGCAGCCATCAAATGACCCTAATGAACCATTGGTAAGCATTGCACAGCCGTTGAGCCTGGAAACTTGCTGACAGCCCTAGTAGAACTGGCCCATACATGATAAGGCAGTCAACTTCTCCATCGCCTGTCTATTTACTCTAATGGTATTTGCAACGTATGCTTTGCTTGTTCACAGCCCATCTTACAACCTTCCAATTACACAAGACTAAAGGCCAAACAGACTTGATGTCGGCACAGTTACCTGGAACTCCATGGAAGCTGAGCTTGGCTTTGAACATGACTTTCTTACCGCTAGCTACGCAGCCGCTTTGGCTGGACTCGCCGTCGGCTGCATCCTCTTTGCTCCAGCAGCTTTAGTATTTGGACGCAAGCCTGTTTATCTATGCATGACACTTACAATGGTTTTGGTCAATGTTGGACAAGCAATATTTAAGACGAAGGCTCAATATGTTGCGCTTCAGGTCTTGTCCGGACTAGCGGGATCAATCAACGATACCATTATCCAGATATCGGTTGGTTCTCCCACATCAAGCAAATTGCAGCTGCTCACTTGGTATAGATATCGGATCTCTTCTTCGTCCATCAACGTGCAACGTTGACGGGTGCCTATACCATGATGGTGGTCATCGGCGTATGTCACTTTTACTATTTTCTGCATCCGAGCAGAGCTGACCTTTACAGACCTACCTCAGTATGATCCCGGCAGGCTACATTGTAATGAATCAAGGTTGGCGTTGGGTATGGTGGTGGTGTGCAATTCTCAACGCCGTCATCCTTATATTGTTCACATTTGCCTACGGAGAAACAAGATATCGTAAATCCGATAACTGCTTTATTGGCGAGGAGCATTCGACTCCAGCCAAAATACTCGAAGAAGACACTGATAAGAAAAGCGATGCTGTAGCGCCTTGCTCTGAGGCCCAACAGACAGTCCCAGTCCTATCTGAACAACAAACACCAACCCGAAAAACACATATACAACGCATGGCCGTCTTCGGTAGCTTCTCAGGTTTCAATATCTACTCATATTGGCAGCACATGTGGCGGCCATTTATTCTCTTCTTCCGCATCCCAGCTGTGGCATTTACAGCGATCGAATACTCCTTCATCCTCTGCTGGGTGGCCGTCCTCGCAACGACCCAACCGATCCTCTTCGTAAAACCGCCATACAACTTCTCCTCCATTGGAGTGGGGAATATAAACATCGCGCCTTTTATTGGGGCAATAGTTGGTGCAGTGTATGGTGGACCGCTGAATGACCTTTATGTTGTCTTCATGGCTCGACGGCGAGAAGGCATTTATCATCCCGAGACCCGGCTGCATATGCTTATTATGCCGATGCTGCTTACGCCGTTGGGACTATTTCTGTATGGGATTAGCATTGCCAAGGTAAGACCTTTTCTCCTGTGGTATTCAGTCCCAGTGGCTGATAGTCCAGTCACAATCATGGATTGTGCCCCTAATAGGATCAGGACTTGCCGGATTTGGAGTTGGTGCTGTCCCTGCGATTACCCTAAGTTACTTTGCAGATAGTTACCGCGAGGTATGGGGTGGATTCACTTTATGGTATCTGAGAATAAACTAATGTATCATGCTCAGATCATCGCCGAAGGACTAATTATCATAACCGTCGTACGCAATGGCATCGCCACCGCTACTACATTTGCTATCAACCCTTGGTTAAATGGACTGGGGCTGCAGAATATGTTCATATCGGTGGGATGTATTTCCCTTGGGATATTGTTGTTGACTATTCCCATGGTATTTTGGGGGAGGAAGGCGAGATATCATACTGCTGGTTTCCACAATGAGGTTGCTGCGGGGAGTGTCGATTGATGCATATTATGTGTTAGACATGTGTTTCGGGACGGTTAATATGGTATCTCTTGGAACTGTGCAGGTTTATACAGAATGGCCATATTGAAGACAAATGATATGCGTGTTCCAATCAATTGTGTAATTTCGCTTCCAAACAGAGAAACTCAAGGCGACAACGGAACGCAATATGCTTCACCTTGGGGATCTAGATCCGCGATAAGATAACAGCGCAAAGTGACGCCATTGGCCATCACGGTACGTGATGGCTATCAGCCTCGATCTTCTCATGGGGACAACATGAGTCTGTTTCGCTTCGCTTCGGCGATACTCCGTAGCATCGTGAGAGAAGACCTGATTCCCGATTAAGCATGTCCACCCGAATGCTCCAACTTGAGATGATATAAGTAAACCATGCGATCTTGCCATTGAAGTCAATCACTAAAGCATCATCAACTTTACAACATACACGGTCAACATGACTTCAGTTTCTCGCGATACTCAGGCTGGTGGATGCTGTGCTCCCCGGTTCTCGGTGTCCATTCCTTCCCATCCACTAGGTAAGTTATTTCCTCCCGGCAGATGAAATTAGACTAATTAAACGATAGATCCCCTGTCAATCGAGGAAATTCCCCTAGCAGCCAATCTTATCCGGCAAAATGCTGCCTCAGACCGTCTCAAATTCAACTGTATTACGCTGCATGAGCCCGCCAAAGCCGAATACACAGCATTCCGTTCCCACACCGGCCGTCGCCCAGACCGGCGCGCCTTTTCCATCGTAATCCAAGGAAAGCAGTCGCCTCGGGTTTCAGAAGTCATTGTCAACCTGACTTCCCGCCAGGTCGAATCCTGGAAAGATCTCGCCAATGTCATGCCCACCTTGACCCTCGATGATCTGGATGTCACGGAGCAGATCGCCCGGAATGATCCGCGTGTTATCGAAATTTGTCGGGAAATTGGAATCACCGATATGTCCAAGGTGTACTTCGATGCGTGGGCAATCGGGATCGATGAGAGATGGGGCTTCGAGCGACGACTGCAGCAGGCGCTGCCGTATTACCGGAGCTCGAGATATGACAACCAATATGCGCACCCGTTGGACTTTTCCGTCGTGACAGATACAGAAGCGCAGAAGATCCTCAGCGTGGATGTTCGACGGGTTAACGGAGAGCGCACGGCAGTGTCTCGTGACGAGCATAACTATCTGCCCCAGTTCATTGGGAATTCTTATCGCCCTGAACGACTCAAGCCAATTGAAATCACGCAGCCGCAGGGTGTATCGTTCCGAATGAACGGCAACGAGATTGACTGGGCCGGATTCAAGATGCATATCGGGTTTAACTACCGCGAGGGGCTCGTATTATCGGATATTCGTGCTCACGATCCCTATGGGCAGCGGGAGCGTATGCTCTTTAACCGGATCAGCGTCGTGGAGATGGTGGTGCCTTATGGCTGCCCCAAACCTCCCCACCACAAAAAGCACGCCTTTGATGTCGGGGAGTACGGCAGCGGCCTGATGACCAACTCGCTCAAACTGGGCTGTGATTGCAAAGGCGCCATCCGTTATCTCGATGCCGTACTACCGACTGCCACCGGCGAAGCCTCTATCATCGAAAACGCAGTTTGCATTCACGAAGAAGACAACGGCCTTCTATATAAGCACACAGACTTCCGCGATGGAAATGTCATCTCAGCTCGGGATCGCAAACTGGTCATCTCCCAGATTATCACGGCCGCCAACTACGAATATGCCTTCTACCATACCTTTACCCTAGACGGCACGTACAAGCTCGAGATCAAATTAACCGGAATGCTCAACACTTACCCTCTACACCCCAGCGAGCAAGCTGCCCCATACGGAACAGAAGTAGCCCGTGGAATCGATGCCCAAAACCACCAGCACATCTTCTCCCTCCGTGTGGACCCGGAAATTGACGGCCCAACAAACACAGTCGTGCAAAGCGATGCAGTCCCGTCAGATGAACCGGTTGGCTCAGAAGCCAACCCCTATGGTAACGGCTTCTATGCGAAAAAGACACCGCTCCGCACAGCTAAAGAAGGGGCCACAAACTACTGCCACGAAACTGGTCGCACGTGGGACATCACCAACCCTAACTGCCTCAACCCCGTCTCCAAGAAACCCGTCTCCTACAAGATCCTTAACAATAACTGCGCACCCCTGCTTGCAAAACCAGATAGCATAGTATACAACCGCGCCGCCTTCGCGCGTAAGTCCCTCTGGGTCTTACCCTACCGCGACAACGAGCTTTTCCCTGCGGGACGGTACGTGTGCCAATCAACGGGGAAGGAAGGACATCCGCACAATGACACAATTCTTGACTGGACAAACCGAGACGAAGGGATCGAGAACACAGATATTGTCTGTTATGTGCAGTTTGGGATAACGCATTTTCCACGTACGGAGGACTTCCCGATCATGCCTGCTGAGCCTGTGAGTGTTATGTTGAGGGCTGCAAATTTTTGGCAGAAGAATCCGGCACTTTGGGTGCCGGCTTCGGATGTAGTGAGAGATGTCTTTTCGAGGGATGCGTTTGAAAAGAGGGTTGATAGTGCTCAGAGGCTGGAGAATGCAAAATTGTAAGTTTGGGGGTTGTTCTTGTTCTGTGGCATGTATGTTTATATGGTGGCTTTAGCTATAAGAAATCTACACATGATATCATCGCTTTACCACAATGTAAACCAGTTCCGTCTATCTCGTCGGAGTAAGGCCCTCGCGCCCAACCTGCCCATACCACTTCGGTAGATAACCTGGCATTGGAGGGGGTAAAGGGTGCAATTCGTTGAATGTCGTAATGAGCTTAGGTACGACTTTACCTCTTCGAACTGGCTGGAAAGAGATGAGTTTCGATCGACAAGTTTAAACCCCATGCACTTACAACGGATGTTTTTGGACGTTTCTCCAAACACACAACATGGCTTCCTTCAGGCCCATCTCTTGATCTGAAAGAGGTTTTATCGAGTCCAAAGAAGGGAATTGAAGCTACCGCCTTTCCCCCAAATAATACACCGCGAACAGAACTCAAACAATCGTGAATAGTAGCCGGCATATGTCCAGTCAACAAGACAGAGACCCATCTTCCTGCCACAGAATGTTCGGAATTACTATATCTAAATGGCAAAACGCGAGTTCATAGCTCCAATAAGTCAGTTTCGGATTGTGCGCGAAAAGCCAAGTGAGCCACTTCTCCATCCTGTGAAGACTGTCGAAGACCAGATCTTCAGTTTCGGAGAAGAGAAACACGCGACAGAACCCTCTACAGAAAGACCCAGGAATGTTGTACCGGAATGTTGCGAAACAACCAAGCGCATGGTAGGATTAAGCCATCACTGCCCTCTTCCCACTATTAGTCGAAGTTGCATAATGTTATGCACCAGAGATGTTTTCGAATGCTATTTTTTTTCAACCATGAGAGTTACGGATCAAGATAGAAATGAGAACACTAAGTTATTGCCCGGCTAGTATGGTGGATACCATACCGTACCGTCTGGCACCAGTAAAGGCGAAAACGACATTACCATTAGAAAATTAATATGAGAATAACTAAAAGCAGTGTAAAATAGGGCGTGAGTGCAGACATAGATGTAGTTTGCTGTAGACGTGACGTCCACCGGCGATCCCATCACCGCCTACGCTACTCCGGCAGCTCCATCTTATCCACGAACTCTCCGACTTGATGCTCCGACCAGAGCATCAGTTATAATCATGCGGCTCCAGGCGGCACTTTCATTGCTCGCCTTGTGCGTTCCTTCAACGTTAGCAATCTATGCCGACGAAGTTAACCACATCGACTTCCACCATGCGCTCCTCGGTCTTCCCTCGTCCCAATCTACCTTCTTCCTCAAGCCTTCCTCTGCCTCCAACGCCTCGTTACTCTACACGCTATCTGAAAAATCGATCTTGGGTGCGATAAACCCGCGAGATGGTTCATTAGTCTGGAGACAGAACGTGTCGCGGTCGTTGCTCCCCGACTCCGCCGCCGCGGGAGGTGGCCTCTTGCGCGCCTCGGATGGGATCAACGCCGTGGTTAGTGCGACGGGCGACTACATTTCATCGTGGAATGCTCTAGATGGCAAATTGATTTGGGAGAATTGGTTTACGAGTGAGGGGTCTGTGGCGGATTTGGAATTGTTGGAGCTGGAAGATGCCAGCGCGGCTGGGACATTTAGAGATACGATTGCGCTTGTTAACGCTGGTGAAGCGGGTGTTGTCAAGCGAATTGATGGGCAGACAGGAGACGTCAAGTGGGAATACAAGGATGAAAGGTTAGTTATCGTCAGGATGTCTGTGGGTTCTGGCTAATGATGTTGTACGCATCTAGTGGTGACGTTCCCTTCCAAGTCTCGTCCTCGCCCACCGAAGTGTTCTACATTTCTCTGCAGTCGGCTTTGCTCAAGGGGTCCAAGATCAAGGCTACATCATTAGACTCCGTTACCGGTAAGCAGACTTATCAGCAGACCTTGAACTCGGAGAACGATGTGACCGGACCCGACTCGATCGTTTTCGTGGGCGCCAATACCGCCGCACCTATAATTGTCTGGGTGGATAAGGCCCGAAAGGTATTGAAGGTCAATGTTATCGGCACGAAGCAAGTCTCGACAATCAACATCGATAACAAAGGCGAGGAAATCAAGAACATCAAGGTGCACGCCCCGAAGAAGCTCAATTCGCTGCCGCATTTCTTGGTCGGCTACGAGACGGAATCCAGCTCCTGGGCGGAGGTGTACCACACTGATATGAAGTTGGGAACAGTGACTAAGGCATATGATATCCCTCGGGTGCAGGAACGGTCTGTTTTTGCTACTAGCAACAAAGACGCCAACGTGTACTTCACCCGTAATACGGAGTCGGAGACTACTGTGGTCTCGTCTGCTTCTCACGGAGTTCTGGGTCGATGGGCTCTGAAGAACCCTTCGACAGAGCAGGCTTTGCATGCCGTTTCGGAAGTTGTTGATAAGGGTGATACAGTTGCTGTGCGATCTGCTTCTCTTTTGGCTTCTGGTGACTGGCAGTTGATCCGAAACGGTCAGGCTGAGTGGACGAGACATGAGGGATTGTCCAGAGCATCTGCAGCCGCTTGGGCTGAAACTGATGAGCAGGAGGAACTGGCCCATCAGCTTGAAGTCGAAGGCCACGAGAGCTTGCACGGTGCCTACGTTCACCGTGTCAAGCGTCACATCAAGGATCTGGAGTATCTCCCTGAATGGCTCAAGGAGCTGCCCAAGCGTATCCTGACGAGTATCTTGACCGATGAAGTGTCGAACCTCGATAGCTTTGGGATTTCCAAGCCGATTATCATTGCTACGGAGAATGGTCGTGTGTTCGCTCTTGACAGTGGAAACCACGGTGCTGTCTCTTGGAGTGTGAAGGCAGCGGAGACGGATGCTTGGAATGTCAAGGCAATTATCACGCAGCCGGGTACTGCCACTGTGTATGCTGACGACGGAAGCTCTGTCACGCTGAAGGTTTCCTCTGGAGAGATCGTTGGACGCACTGCTCCATCCAGCAAGGTCCATTCCATCGCTGTTATCAACAACGGAGCCTCGATACCCGTTAGCATCAGAGAAAATGGTACTCCCATGGAAACAATCAACGGATCTGGATTTCTTGTCACTCTCAGTGCCGACGGCAAAGTCCTCGGGTGGAGCGCCCAAGACAACAAAACCCCGGTGTGGGAATTCATCCCTGCGCGAGGCCAGAAGATTATCCGCGCGACATCTCGCCCAACGCATGATCCGGTTGCCTCCATTGGAAAGGTCCTGGGTGATCGGTCCGTACTATACAAGTACCTGAACCCGAACTTGGCCCTCATCACCGCTGTCGGCGACAACTCCGCCAGCTTCTACCTCCTCGACGCCGTATCCGGCACTGTGCTGCACTCGAGCATACAAGAAAACGTGGACACAAGTCAGCCCATCGCCTCAACCATCTCCGAGAACTGGTTCGCCTACTCCTTCTTCGGCGACAGCACCGACGCCTCCGAGGCAAAGGGCCACCAACTGGTAATCTCAGAACTCTACGAATCCTTCATCCCCAACGACCGCGGCCCTCTCAACTCGGCAACCAACTATTCAACCCTACACGATGTTGACGCACCTGCACCCCCACACGTCATCGCCCAATCCTTCGTAATCCCCGAACCCATTTCGCACATGGCTGTCACTCAAACAAGACAAGGCATCACAACCCGCCAACTCCTCTGCACGCTTCCCTCCTCGAACTCGATCATCGGCATCCCGAGACAAATCCTCGACCCCCGCCGTCCTGTCAACCGCGATCCTAGCTCTACAGAAGCCGAGGAGGGACTGTTTAAGTACAACCCCTTCCTCGAGTTCGATGGACGCTGGTTCCTGACGCATTCGCGGGATGTCGCTGGTATCAACAACGTGCTTGTCAAGGATACTTTGCTAGAGAGTACGGGCTTGGTCATTGCTTTTGGCGGAGATGTATATGGAACCCGAGTGATGCCCAGCCAGGCATTCGATGTACTGGGCAAGGGATTCTCGAAGATCCAGCTTGTACTTACCGTGGTGGCGTTGGGAATTGGTGTTACTGTTCTTGCGCCTATTGTAAGTCTCTTTCTTTCCTCCCTTTTGCTAGATGGCATGCTAACTTTGACTTGTACAGGTGCGGAAAAAGCAAATCAATACGATTTGGAAGACTGGTTCTTAGGTGTTGATGTACAAGTATTTTATGCTTCCTGTTATGATTCGGAATGTGTCATGTTGGACTACATAGCTCCGTAATAAAATCAAAGATTAGATATTATGATTTTGCAGTATATAACCAATCAATATGGCAAAAAAGAAGGCCAGTCTATCTAGATGTAATATAGTGAAGTGTAATGTATGATGTATGTTTCTCAATGCAGAGCAAGTCAAAATTCAGTGCATATTTTATCGAGGACGGACGAGATGGGGCAGCCCTGCTTAAGAGGCTTGTTCCTGCGCAGGCACCGGAGCAGCAGCAGTAGCAGTTTCACTAGCCTTCTCACCGTCACCAGCAGGAGTAGAAGCACCAGCACCAGCACCGTTGGCAGCCGCAGGGATATCCCACCTTCTCTCACCCTTCTCTTCTCTCCCAAGCACCCGAATCCCCTCCCCATCAAACAACATCGGCCCCTTCAAAAACTCCTTCCCATCTCCAGACCCAACACCTCCAATAAGATCCTTAGCAGGTTGGTCGAGATTCGGCATATCGCCCCATGTCCAGTCGAGGTCTCCGCCGTATTGCTTGGGGATACTGGAAGGGTCCATGAAGGAGGTTAGGGTTGGTTTTACCTCGGAGGCGGAGAGGATGAAGATCTTGGATGTTGTGCCCGGGTCAAACCAACGCTTGATCCAGCTCCAGACTGTGGGGAAAAACGAGGGGGCGCCAATTATCTATTCCTGTTAGTAGATGCATTTACAACAGTGTGCTGTTCCGGGAATAGGGTAAAAGAGGGGGGCATACAAAAATCCGATCCAACGTCTCGGGATAATGCGCCGTAGCCAACACACTAGCATCCTGCATATGCCCCTTAAGATTCCAAAACTGCTTTAGTCCAACCCCACTAACATCAACAATATTCGTGCTCGTGACAATCGGCGTCTCGGGATTCGGCCGTGGCAGCTTCGAACACACAGGCATAACGAATCGTAGCAGATTCTCATACAGCGCAAACAATCTCAACAAGCGCTCCGGCACAGTTGATGATTTCTGGGCTTCCGCAGGCAGGTTCGAGGTAGTCATCGTCTCGTTATAGGCGGCCATATTCTTGGCGTTAAGATGTTTGATTTCAAAGACGTAAACGGGGATGCCGCGGCGGTCGCGCCGGCCGGTCCATTGGGGATACTGTCCTCATTAATCCCTGTATCCAGAATGTGCTTGGGAAGTAGGCGAAGGGGGCGTACCATCCGGCGTGCAGACTCGTACGAGTCAATGTCGATGTTCTCGTATAACTTCTCAATCGCATTATCCTTGCGCCAGTCCTCAGTATCCTTAAACTGGTCCCAAGCAGCGTTCACGTCAAACTTGCGTGCGCGGAGAAACCGCCTGCTCCAATTAGTCCAATTCTCTTCCAATATCCAATACATTATCCCCTTTAGTAAACAACGGTGGTAAGAGAAACATACAACACCGTCGCATCATCATGACTAGCCTTTCCATTTCCCCCATCCTCACCACCGGTCTTATAATATCCCTTCTCCGCGCACAACTTCTTAAATTCCTCCAACTTCCCCTGCTGCTCATCAGTCAGATGGTGCAAATGGCCCGCGAGCCATTCCGTCCCGGCGGCGGCGGACGCAGATGCGACGGGGTCGTTTTGCGGCTGCTCGGATGGATCGGGGTTCGACGAGGGTTTGGAGGAGCCGAAGAGGGGCATTTTCGTCGTTTCTCTGTGTACAGAGGACTTGGGTTTTATTGGTAACAGATGTTAGGGAGTGAAGGTGAGAATTGAGTTGTTAGAGATTGGAGCTCAGCTCCGGCCGAACTCCGGGGCGGATGTCGGGTGTTGGGGTTCCGGGTTGTTTGTTTGTTCCTGGCTTGGATTTTCTTTGTTTGGGCCAAGTTGGGTAATTCCAGATATGCGGGACTCGATAGTTCAGAGGGGGAATAAATAGTCTCGACAATAAGTCTATTATTACTCTGTACAGGGCTGGAGTGAGATATGACACGTTGTGCACATAACCGCTTATGTCAGCGCTACGCAGTGTACAAGTTGAAAGAAAAAAAAGAATACTTTTGGTGTAAATATGCAGGATATCTCACCACCAAACAACAAAATAGAACAAGATGTAAAGTTACATGCCAATCTCGCGTCCAGTGCACATTTAGTCTTCCGTCAAATCACCATACTCCCACATCCCCCGTCTCTCCTCCTTAGCCTCACTCTCCAACTCCCGCAGGCTAGCCAATGTATCACCAGCGCTGCGCTCCCACGCCTTCAACTTCTTCGGCACCATAGCCAGACCCTCACGGACGATCTCGGCGTTCAGACTCTCGTCCAGACTCTTAGACTGCGAGGGGTCCAGGAGCGTCACGTGCATGGTTCCCTCGGTGGAGATGTAGTCGACATTGGCGACGAGTTGGCGGTCGAAGGCCTGGTCGCCGATGAAGCCGACGGCATCTTCGAGGTAGTCCGCTGCAGCCGGGAACTGGAGGAATGATAGGACGGCATCAGCAGCCTGGGGACGCAGCTTCTGGGCGGAGAACTGCGGGCTGAGTGCGCGGAGGCGGGACCACGGGAGGGTCTCGGAATTACCAAAGTCGATGTAGAGGACCTCAGCCTGTTGGTTCTCGCGGTCGTTGCGGCGGACTCTGGCGCGGTACCACTCATTGTCTTCGCTGAACTTCGCCGCCACGAAATCGCCAGCCTTAGGGGGACCAGACAGAGGTGTGTCGTTGGCTTTGTTGATGTGGAACGAGCGGAATGCGCTCATCAATTCAGTCAGGGCGGAGGTGCCAGAGCCAATCTGCTGCAGCTTCAGCTTGCAGGTCGTGGGATCGACGTAGGTCACCATAACATCGCGGTAGTCCTTGCGACGCTGCGAAACCTCATCGGCACCGTTCTGGCCGTTAGTAGCAGCAGCGGCGGCAGCTTCCTCCTCCTCTGCCTCAGCAGCCTCCTTGGCAGGATCCCAGTCGTGCCAGAGTCCCCGACGGGCCTCCTTGGCCTTTTGCTCAGCGGCAAAGTACTCGGCTGCGTTACCGGACTGTTCAGCAGAGTAGGCGTGCACGGTAGCAAGACCCTCCTCCAGCAGAACCTTGGTGAAGTTCTCCTTGTTCACGTACAAAGTACCGATGAAACCACCGACCTTGTCGATAGTCTCAACGTCAATCTCTACATCTCTCTGCATGCATCTCCGGTTAGCCAGCTCGTGTGCCTCCTGGCCGAATGGCTCGCCAGCCTCGCCAGGACCACGTGCCGAACGGGGTGCGCGAATACCAGACAGGACAAGGGTCAACTTGGCGTTCTCCCGGGGAACGAGGACAGTGAAACGAGAGCCAGACTTGACAAAGTCGACGACGGCGGGGACGCGTTTCTGGCGTTGGAGAATGGAGACCTCCATCTTGGCTTTTTGCACGTTCTCCGAGTAGTCCTGGTACTGCTTGGTCCGGGGCGGCTTGGGCGACCACATGCCCTTGCCGTCCTTCTGGGCGTCTGCCTCAGCAACCAACAGCGAGTCGTAGTCGGGCGAGCGGTCATCATCATCCGCACGGTGACGGATAACAGAGGCGTAGCCAGCCTCAACAAGAGAAAGAGCAACGTTGGCATTGTTTTGAACAACGGTCACAACATCGCGCTCCTCGTAACCTTCATTAGCAGGCTTTTTGCCATTAACGGTCACCTTGACATGCTTGCCAATAAGCTTCTTACGCAGGAATTCCTTGGCATCCGCACTGAATAGGGCCTGGTTGGGATCCGACGGCTTGGGCTGACGGATACTGCTGAGACTAATCTTCTTCTCCTGACCGGCCTTGCTGCGCACAAAGATAGTGTCCGCGTTCAACACACGACTAACAGTGTAGTCCTCCGCAGCCCCGCCCGCAGGGCCCTTGGCAACCAGATTGGTAAACAGACCCTTCCGGCCATCCTTGGCAGCTTTCTCAGCATGCCGGAAGGCAGCCATATGAGCACCCAACAGGGGCGAGTGGTGGTCGTGGCACCGCGCCAGACCACCCTCGAGCAGGAACTTGGCAACGTTGCCATTGGGGTGCAGAACGGTGGCGATGAGCTGGCCCTGCGGCGTAACACCCAGCAACGACACCTGGACCTTGCGCTGCAGCAACCGCGACTCGACAAACGCATGTGCTTCATCGCCGTACGGCTCAGCAGCCTGCTCCTTGCCATCAGCTGTGACACGCTTCGCAGCAGGCGCACGGATACCCGCCAGTGCAACAATGGTCTGCAAATGCTCCTGCGGTGCAAGCAGCAAACGCAGAATCAGACGATCCCCATTCAAGACCCGCTCGACAATACCCTGCAAATCCTTCCCCTTGTATTCCTCGACTAGCGCCTTCGCATCAGCCAATTCGTAGCTCGTCTCGACCTGTCCTTGTGCCAATCCAGCCCAGATGCCCTTCTCAGCATCACGGGCATGATCTTCCAGCGCGCGCAGGCGCTCAATTAGAGCGGCAGTGTCCTCAGAATCATCGGAGCGCTTTCCAGCTTCTTCACGAACGCGGGACCATCCCTCCTGGACGCTAATGTCGGGGAGTGAGGCGTCGAAGCTGGGGAGCTTGATGATACCGTATTCGCGTCTTGCGCCGGTGGGGATGGTGTAGAGGGGGGTGAATTCGACTACTTTGCCGACGAGGAGTTCGCGGAGGAATTCGCGGGAGTGAAAGCCATATGCCTGTCAAATATGAGCATTAGCACGACTCAACAGTTGACCAACAGTGTCTTGAGCTGAAAGGCCACCTTTCAGCGACCGTAGGTCACAAACAACACCGCCAGCTCAATGAATCTTCAAAGACACTCACCTCATCACCTTCTCTCCGCAATCTAGGAGCGGACACATAAGCTAAACTGAGGACACGTTCCTGGCCAGGGTTGGCGATATGGGACAGGACCACAGTGTCGCCGGAGAGAACGGCCTTGACACGGGCCTCGAGGGGCATTTTCAATTAAAGGGAATAAAGAGAACGGGATAAAAAGAAAAGAACCAACGGTAATAGTACACAGTGGGGAGAAAAAAAGAGAAGTGTGCAAGACGATGAAGACAGAAACAACAATGATGTTGTTTGGGAGAAGACAGCTGTTGTATGTGGGGACAATCTACAATCTGGCCAGACAGGGGTCTATGCTCTGCATTCACTATGCACTATTTATGCATCAAATTATGCAGTCAATACTAATTATGCAATTTCACTCAATCATTCAAATTTTGCTATCATGCTATCATACTACTCATCTAGTCCCCTAGACGGAACGTTTATGCGGAAATACCAATAACACCACAAGCAGGGCGAGTACCAGCATTACCGGTCTTCTTGGACTCCTCGTTACCACCACGGCCAAGGTCGTCAGTGCCGGAGTGGACAACCAGGGTACGGCCAAGGACGCTCTCAGCACCGAACAGCTTCACGAACTTGTCCTCCTTGGAGCCAACGGCGTTGCCCTCAGCGTTGGTCTGGAAGTTGCCCAGGTCACCGACGTGACGGTCAGAGTCTTCGGGGGCACCGTGGGTCTTGCCGTGGGGGTTGACTGCACCCGTTAGCTTCTTCACCTTGTAGAACGATGCAGGGAGAGGGTGAGGTACAGTGAGGACCGGCAGAGGTGCAGCCGTTGGTGTTGTCACCGAACTGGTGGACGTGGAAAGCACGCTGGGCGTTGGCGTCGTTGCCGAGGATGTTCCACGAGATGGTGGTGGGGGCGTTCTCGGAGGTCTGCTCGAAGGTGACGGTACCGTTGACCTTGGAGTCACCACGGAGGACAGCGACTGGTTGTTGTTAGTAGAGACTCTCTATAGAATGATTCTGGAATGCTGGTTGAGAGACTGTGAGGGATTGTGATAGGTAGAGAGGAGACCACAAGGTGCTCAAATGTGCTCACTCAAGGTCCCCCGGTCGATCACGAACCAGCGAATCGACGACAGAAATAGAAATACTTACCAGCCTTGACCATTTTGACGTTTATTAGTGTTTGGAGGTTATAGAGGTTATAGAGATTTGTAGAGGATGGATTATGGATGATGGTGATGGTTGAGAGAAGAGAGAGAGAAGAAAACAGAGAGGATGAGGGAGAAAAGACTAGGCCGGGTGGATAATGTAATGGTCCCCTCCCCTCCCCTCATCGCTCACCTCACATTACTACTCTCTCTTCTTCGCAGTTCTTCATCGGCGGGGTTCGGATCATGACGTCCCGTTGCGTCACTGCTAGCTACGGTCCTACAATTACTTACACACATTCAAGTAAATGCATACAGCCCAGTATCTTATTCAATTGATCAGATTGCTATATTCTCCAGTACAATTACCACTCTAATTGCTACGGTAAAGGTATAAACTTGTTCTCTACGTAATAATACCTCCGACCTCGCTGCCCCACCGCCAAGCACGCAATGCCGCCGTCATTCCCGGTCGGAATTAGAATCCTCTCTACTACTGCTACTATTTACTACTGTGTACGGAATAATACAGTAGAATAGTAGAACAAATTGTAGCATTCATAAATCGTATCTACTAACCGCCATTTTACAGGATATCATAATACAAATTAAGCCTCAACCTTCTGCTTAAGCAGGTTCTTGAGGGTGATAGCATCAGCAGCGAACTTGCTGATACCCTCGCGCAGCTTCTCAGTAGCCATAGCATCCTCGTTCAAGTCGAAGCGGAAGAGAGCCTCGTCCTTGAGGTACGACTGCTTGGGGATGTCCAGCTTGACAGCGCTCTCGCTCTCGAGCTTCTTCGGGACCGCAGCGGTCGAGTTGTACAGGTCCTCGAGCAGGTTGGGCGAGATGGTGAGGTAGTCGCAACCAGCAAGCTCGGTGATCTCACCAACGTTACGGAACGAAGCACCCATGACAATGGTGTTGTAGCCGTGCTTCTTGTAGTAGTTGAAGATGGCCTGCACCGACTTGACACCGGGGTCCTCCTCGGCGCTGTACTCCTTCTTGTGCGCATTCTTGAACCAGTCAAGAATACGGCCGACGAAGGGCGAGATGAGGAAAGCACCGGCCTCAGCAGCGGCAATGGCCTGGACGAGCGAGAACATGAGGGTCAGGTTGCAGTTGATGCCGTGCTTGGTCTGAAGGATGTGCGCGGCCTGGATACCCTCCCAGGTGGAGGCGATCTTGATGAGGATGCGGTCGCGCGAGATACCCTGGTCCTCGTAGAGCTTGATGATGTGCAGGGCCTTGTTGATTGAGGCCTGGGTGTCAAAAGAGAAGCGGGCGTCAACTTCGGTCGAAACCTTGCCGGGGATGATCTCAAGAATCTTCTTGCCGAACTCAACAAGGAGACGATCGAGGGTGGCGTCAACCTGCTCGTCGACGGTGCTGCCCTCCTTCTTGCCGGAGGCGACGGCGGCGTCAATCAGGCTGGCGTACTCGGGCTTCTTGGAAGCAGCCAGGATCAGAGAAGGGTTGGTGGTGGCATCCTGAGGCTTGTACTTGCCGATGGCTGCGTTCGTTAGCATTCATTCTTCACTTTCAAGTGTGTTTGTAAACATACTGGCAAAGTCACCAGAGTCACAGACGACAACAGTGCCGCTGGACTTGAGCTGATCGAGAGAGGAAGACATGATGATTAGATGATATCAATTAGATATTTAGTAGAATGAGAAGTAGAGAAGAGGTTGAATGAAGATGAAGAAGAGAAACGACGAGAGAAAATATAAAGAGAAACCGTGGCGATAGGAGGGGTTGCCGTGGAATGGTGGGGCTATGACGCTTCAAGCACAACAACTACGGAGTACCTCTATGTACATATCGGAGCACTGTCTGCAGGCACACTATTCTTCTACTATCGGATACCTGTCCTCCATGCGCCTTATTCCATTTTCCTCTCCCTCTGTTTGCTCTCTTCTTACCAATATCCGACGGCTTTTGACTCTCTCCGGCTTCCCTCTGGTTCCGACTCCGGGGCGCACTGCTCCGGTGTAAATACTCCCTCCGGAACCACTCTCTCCGTATGACAGTCAGTGGGGTCGGACTAATAAACCCCCTTCACCGGCGCCCTTTACATATTCTTTTAGGCACATGGAGCCGCCGCTTTCTCTTTTTGGTATCATATGAGTTCCCCAGATATATCTCAAATCAAGGTACGTATTCAAGTACGAATCTAATAACAGGGCAAATACTTTTACTTTCCATTCATTGTGACTTCTACCGACGCTGGACGCAACTCCATTCATACTGAATAATAACGGTTAGCCAGCTGTATATATAGCAGTCAACGTGCACTAAAAGGACAGAACTCACCACTCGCCCGACCTCATCTCCCGTATATACTACCTGCGGCAGCGCCAGAATGCAACTGATCCCTGCCATAATATTCTCCCCAGTATCCCGGTTCGGATCTGTGTGGTGCAGCTGCCGGATCAATTCGAGCTCGAACCGTCCATCGAGGATCGTTTTGCTCCAGATCTGCTTTCATTAGTACCACTGGCAAAAACCAAGCGAGAAACTGGGGACTTACATTGACTACTCCCCGTCGATGACCAGTAAACAAGAGCTCTCGCTCCAGCCATTCATCGCTAACCCCCTCGTAGAACACGCACGATAGAATGTTATCGTCGGCCGATTCGTAGATACCCTGCCGAAGCAGTAACGCTCCGTTGAGCGTGTACAGGCTGATACAGTTTCCGCGGCATACGGCAATATCTCCAGTCACATCGTTGATGCGAGCGCACTAGAAACATCAGCAAGAGTCTACGGGCAAGCGTTTGTTAACTCACATCGACCGGTCCATTGGTCGGAAGCTCCCTCACGAAGCTTTGTTGATTCAGATCCCAGAGCATAACCCGTCCATCACTGGACGCTGTCAGGAGAGTGCTGAATGAACGCGATACCGCAAGAACTGTGATCGGCGATCGATGGCCAAATAGGGTTCCTGCCGGTTGCAGATCAACGGATTTAATGCCTGACGTGTACGTCCAGATAGACACGGTGCAGTCTCTGCCGGCTGTCACTAGTGTTCGCGAATCTGCAAAGATGGCACACGACAGCTGGTCGATATGGAGATGCTCGAAATGGCCGAGCAACTGTTTCAGTTAGTGACACTGTATGATGGCGTAGTACGAGTTTAGTAAACCGACCTTTCGACTTTCTGCCGAGTAGAACCGGACACTACCGTCAAAGAATCCCCATTCCATATACTTGTCGTAGGTCGGAGGAATATTCAATCGCAGTGGAGCAGCACATAATAACCGATCTTGCTTCATGGACAGCGACGCCACTCGTTCCTCGATATCAAGGAGCGAAATAGGAAGCTGCGTCAACGACTCCGCAAGTCGATCTAACCGCGGCGCCTTGTACTTCAAGTCCTCTCGTTGCGGATGCGGCCGACTGAATATCTGATGTGGTGTTTGCCCAAAATTATGAATGATCCCAATGGTCGCCAGCCGTTCTACAGGATCATCAATGTTATCGATATCCTTGGCACCCTGATACGACAGATGATGGAAGACGTTGACTGCTTCAATAGCGGCGTCGCCTTTCTGTTTGCACCCAAATACCAGATCGATCCAATGGTGCAGGTTCTGTGTCACGTAGGGACTTTCGAGGGCTTCACGCTGTTTTGCGATGAAGATTTTGGGGTCGCCTTTGGCCCACGGTGGTAATTCGACCGAGTCGATGGCTGTGGTCATGTTCTGGAGGACTCCAAACTCGTAGTTATTCGCGTTGACCAGGAACTCAGGGAGATAGAAAAATTCGGGGATCAATTCGCGCACATCTGACATGTTTCCTTTCGAGGCGGATTCCCAGGCCTTTGCAACCGAATAGAAAAGACGGTCTGCATGGTCGAACGTGCCCCCTTGCAGGAGAAGATATGATTTGACGAAAGGCTGGAGACGAATAAGGTAGGAGCTGACGATCATCGCAGAAGAGTAATGTGTCCCGTAATGGAATGGAGGCGAATCATCCCCACCCATCTCCGCAAAGGCGTTATATCGTTCTCTGAACTCAGCCTCTCGATCTAATGTCTGACAACCCATCGGTTTCGACAGATCACGAAAACTCTTGGGATTGGTCAGGTCCAATTCCTCACTTGTATAATCAGCGAGTACCCATGGGAAAACAGGGTACTGCGTCAGGTCATTGAAAGTCCTCCCGGCAAGAGTGTTGACCAACATAAGGTAGTGAAAATTCGAAATTTCCCCTCTGGCCCATTTCCGGGTCGCCGGGTTCTCAGGCGAATGACCAAAGACACTTGCAAATTTAGATCCAAGAGTCTGCGGAGCATCCTCTTGGCTTCGAAGGGTCTCGAACCTCCGTATATCCTCTGGGCGCGAATGTCCGACACTTCCAGTGACCTGGGGAGCTTTGGAACCCAGCTGGCTCGACAAGTCATCCCGTGCCTTCGATGAGACAAGCGTCAAAAGAAAGCTGCTACCGTCCGTAAAGAAGATTTCAAGCGCCACATCACGGAACAAGAAGCGTCTCTTAGACACACTGACCAAATCAGACCATTTCCAACTCCTTGTCTCGTGCTCCTGCGGCTTGCGTTCATCGTCTTCCCGCCCAGCAATCATTCGAACGTACGGATCCCGCTCATCCGGGGGTGCTTGCCAAACATTAACAATTTCGCCATCAGAGCGCTGGAAAAAGTTATCCAGGAGGTAAATATGATCCTTTCCCAGGATAAGGAGGCCCTCGCAAGCCTCCAACCCGATTATCCGAGACATGTTGCAGACATTCTGAACCTGATCGCCACGGTGCAGAGTCCGCATGACCTTTCGGTTCTTATCCTCGTAGTCTGCCATGACCGCTTTCGGGTCGTCGATCATTTCAAAGCTGTCTTCCAGCATGCCTTTGTTGTCTGCTTCCACAACTTGGGGGTTGCCCTCCACTAGCGCCAAGGGTAGTGTGTCGCTACCAGAAGCCGGTGGAATTTGCGTGTCCATTTTAATCGCTGGTGGTTCTGAAACCTTTCTCTTTTTCGGCTGATAATCCTGTCGCTCATTGGACGTGTCTGGGACCACGCGTAGCCGCATCCGACTCCGTCCTTCTGTCTGGTCAAGCCGCCATTTTGTCTCTCTGTGTTCCGCAAGGACTCCCCCGAAACGATGAAGGTCCATTAACAGACGAGCAAAGGTCGACCATATGAACATCAAGTCATCTTGCTGATCTTGCAAGGACCGTTGGTATTTCAAGAATTCCGAGGCCGATATGTTAGATATCCAGTGTGGGTGCGTGGCTTCATGTTTACGAATCGCCTCTTCGCTGAGCTTTTCACCATGAGCCCACTGTTTCAACTTATCTTGACGTTTCGAGACGCGGACGCGTGCTGAGGTAGCTGTACTTGCATCCTCCTCGTGAACGAAATGGTCCCACGATCTACCCAACGCTTCCAAAAATAAAGCATCAAGGTCTTCCCCTCGGTCAGCAATCCATTGCAGAAAAGCAGTATCTTCCATGCCGACAAGAGCGTCAAAGTCATCTAGAAGACGCTTTTGGAGGGGCACTGACGCATGGCTCAGAATTGCAGACATGTCATCCGGCTTCTGTACCAGAATGATTCGCCAAAGGCCTACGGCAGCCCGGCGGACATCTTCGTTTTTGCTGACTAGCTTGGTATAAAGCTGATAGCATAGCAGCTGAAGGTATTCTGAGTGAAACTCTTCGGTAGATAGTACCACTGCTTGCCAGTAGTTTAGACGCTTTAAAAATGCCAATGTGTCCCGATCATCCGCCTCTGACAGTTGGAGTAGCACGGCTCGGAAGAGTGTCGACCGCATCGTCGTAGTGGCTTGATTACAAAGGCGAACACTCTTTAGCATGGAAATGTCCGGACGTTGCAGATATTCTAGGATAGTCCCCAGAAACTCAAGAGTAGCAGCTGTACCGTCAATAAACCAGCCTTCGTATATGGCTTCTGCAACGTGAGCGGCTAAACGTCCTAAGTTGGTCAGTGTTCTCGGTTCTAAGAATAACTGGGCCTCTGTGGACACAGCATCTTGCAAAGCCGAAAAAAGATGCTTCATTAACCAGGAACTGAAACATGCTTGATGTTCCAGGAATCCAGGCGGCGTCTTCAGATAAAGGCCTAAACCAGAAAAGTCTTTTCGCTCAAGTAACTGGTCAGTGAAGACGGCGAGAACGAGGCCTAAAATGCTTATTACAACAGGGTTATCCGTGGCAGCCCCATTTTCCTTGGCATGGGAAGGCGTGAATGCATGGTGTAGACGTGCGTGAGAGGGCGCAAGGTGCACTTGATCGGATGAAACGAGGATGAACGACGATCCGCGGCGCAGAGGTTTTTGGCCACGGCTATTCCGTCGATTCCCTCCTTGCTCCACAGTTCTTGTTCGTAAGTCTGCTGCTCCAGCCGATTTGGGGCGGGTGGCCAAGCTAAGGTCACCCAGCCGAAGCCCGCCATCATGCGAGTTCAGCTCAACGTCTGCGTTGACAATATCCGAGCCGACAACAACTGGAAACAGCACACGAAGTAGCCCCTGTACGTAATCGGACTGCACTGCAAATTCGCGAAAGTCTTCCGATTTGGCATGCACCACAGCCAAGAGTTCAACAGCAGTTGTTAAAACGGAAACTTCTTCGATAGTTTGATCGACAGGTCTCGAAGCAGACATGAATGGCTTCGTCATCTGCGTCAACCGCTCCTTGAGAGAACCGTGGCGCTGTTCCAGGCTGTGTTCGGCCAATACGACCTTTCTCAAGCCGCTTCTCATCATCTCGGTGATCACAGGCAGCATTTCAGGGAAGACAACCTTCGTGTTATCTCCTGCAGACAGTGTCTCTAGCAGGTTGAAGCCATCTAATGGTCTATCAAAATCCATCGATCCAACATCCACGCCAAATAATACAGCGAAGCACAAAGGCCACAGGGCGGGTACATTCCACCATCTTTTCAGGCGATTTTTTAGGACAACGTATCCTCCGCTTCTGTCAGAAAACTTTTTGCTGTAATTGCTACCGTGAAAGACAACTAGACGGGCAAGGATTTTAGTTGCAGGAATAACGATATCAGGATCATCCTCGCATATGAGATACAAAAGCCACTGCACACACTCGTATTAGAGACATGATCTCACCAAAAGGAATGGAGTGTTTATAAAACCAACCTTATTTGTCACGGCACGAGCAAACTTCATCAATGATAGGAGGTCGTGAACATTGCAAAGAACGGAACAATACATTCGCAGCATCTCGACCGCCATGGCAGAGCTCGATACATACTCCCGCTTTCCAGAGGAAGATGTTGACAGCTGTGGGGAGGAGTTTAACCGAATACTCTTCTTCTTTTGCAATTTAGTCGGTGCCTTTGGTTTGTGCAAAGCGTAAGTAATGAAAAGGGCTAGGGAACGAAGCAAGTCTGCAGACAAACAACTCTCCATAAGCGATCTAAAGGCCTTGGTGAAGAGACGTAAGCCATCTGGGGTGAAATCCTCTCCTTTCAGAGCTTCCATCAGCTTCTTGGTGACGCCTGTTGATCATTAACATGTGACAAGGGGACAGTTCTGGGAGATGATGCAAAAACCTACGCATGCGGGAGAGGCGCTTTGCGTTGAAGCGACGATAAGGGCCCCCAGTGGCAAACGTACAAAACTGGGAGTAATACAGTTCGAGGAGACCAAGTTCGCCGAATCTCCATATATCCAAATCAACCATGAGAATTCTGTATGCGAGTGGGTTGACGATAATAGAGCGATGCGGATGCTCAAAATCATACCCCACGAAGCAGAGGGTCAAGCGGAGGAGTTTGAATGCCACGGCTGATCGCTCCTCATAACTGGAGCATACAACAGAAGTCTTTGGTGCTGCGGTGTAGTTACCCAAGGGGCATCCAAGCTTTTCACGCAGCAAGGCTGCGAGTATTCCATAGCCATTCTCTCGCTCCATGGCGTCACTGTTCCTCCAGTTATCCTGAACAGACTCGTACAGCGCCTCTACTGCCATAAGAAGGGAATCCATTGTACTAGCTGCCTGGACCAAGCTCAGGTGCACCGCTGCGCAGCCGCCAAGGCGCCAGCTCGCATCATCTAAGGATTGTGGCACCGCAACAACAGGGTCACCTGTCAAAACTCCCACTCCATGGATTTGCGTCAATGCACCATTGATCGCAGGCGTCGCGCCATTGACAGCCACCGAATTGCCTCCAGTTTTCGTGAGTTGCTGTAAGTTTTTAGCTGCTGGTCGAGATAAGCACCTGATAAGTTGCGACTCGTCGACATTGTTGCTATCATCGTCATCCAGAATAGCGACTGGGGAGACATTGACCAAAATTGACCCCTCGTGAACTAGCGCACTTGCTTTTCGTCGAATCGCCGTGACGATATCAGAAAGTTCTTCTTTGCCAGGGTGCAGATGTTCATTTCGCACGTTCAAAGCCGCAGATGCTCGGTAAGTCTGAAACGACCCCATGCAGTCCTGGAAGTTGCCATAATATCGAGGACCAAGGTTATAGAAAACAGAAATCATGTCATCGCTATATGCCTCGTCTAACAGTATTGCACCTGCTAGTGACCATCGGGAGGTCGACACGCCCTTTCCCAATCTCATCGCTAAATCCTGCGGAGTCCCAAAGAATGCTTGGACCCGGGGTATCTTGTTCGGAACACTGGTCACCGGAACATTTGGATACTCTATCTTCAATTGTTCGACAAATTCGCCGTCTATGAATAGCGAAGCTCGAGAGTAAGATGGCGGTCTGGGCTTCTTATGGACGAGAGCGATATGGTACCATCGATTAGGTTGGAAAGATATAGACTTAAATCGGACACTGGGACGAGGGCCGCTTATGGAAGTTTGCAATATCAAATGGCGGGTGTCCTTTTCAAGGTACATAAGAAGAAAGCATGTCTGGCTCGCGTCAAAGGCCCCAAATATGGTTGTATGCGTACTAGTATCAAACCGGTCAAACCGAACCCATGCTGATAAAGTGTAGCCCGCAGAGGTCGCTGGTGGGAATGTACGACCTAGACTAGAAAACTCCACGGAGCAGTACCCGTGTAATGACAAATCAAAATGGATGGATGGGGGTTGCTTAGATCGTTTCAACACGTCGAGTAGGAATCGCAGGATGTCAGAGCTACCGTGCGCGTTGCGGTAGAGGGCAACAGCATCGTCCAAGCTACTTAAACCTTGGGAACAGAGTAGTCGAGCAAGTTCTTGGTATAATAGTTTCTCGTCTTCAGGACAGTCATTGCTGAACAACAATGGTAAGATGGAGGTTAGCATCCCAGTAGCATGTAGGGCTACAACATTTCTTTCTGACTGCGATGCAAGCTGGCAGAGGCAGGCAGGAACTGCGAGTCTCTGGGCTTTGTGTTGTCCGTGGTTGAGTGAGGATTGTGCCAGCCACACGCGGAGGAAAGGCCCAAGAAACTCGGAGACTTCCACGGTCTCCGATGTTCCCATACCCCTGTCCACAGATTGTCGGACTTCATCAGGAGATATGGGGTCCCCATTCTGTTGAGACCTCGCGGCCAAAGCTGTGAACAGACCAGCTACCGTTTCCTGGCAGAGTGCTGCTGCCAGAATTCCACCATAGAACTGCTGTGTCTCGGCCTCCGCACTGCCCAATTTGGTGGCCAGTGTTAACAAAGATTCTTCCAGCACCGTCTTGCCCCCACCGGTAATCTTCTTTGTAAAGTATCGTTTATTCCCGAAATGCTCCTTCAAGCCCTCCGCCAGGACTCCCAACGCATCCTTGTGTAGAGTCAACAGACTCTTCTTCTCGTCTCTAGGTAGTTCTGCATCATAAATATCCGCAAGTTTGCCAATGAGGACCAACAGCAATTGGAAACCATTCTGATGTCGAAAGGAATCTTTCGCTTCCTTCGGGCGATCGTTATCGATAAAGGTATGACGCAGCCGGAGCAAGCTTTCCGTTGCTGTCAGGGCGAGTTGCGGAGAGATCGGATCCTCCTCGCAGATGTTCCTCAACTCCTCAATCACAGGAGACAGCTCAAGATTGAGTCGTTCGATTGACGACGAAGAAGACGGCGAAGGGAGGGAGGTGGCCTGGTTCATTGCGCCGCCAAATGTTAACCCCGGCTACCTCTTCCGATGGCTGGATACCAACCATGAACCTCGAGTGGGCGTTATGATGAAGGCGGTCTGCATTGGTATGCGGTGAGCCGACTACTATTAGCGAGCTTTGGCCGCCATGTCAGTTGGAATGGAGATTGTTTTGGTCTTGGACGAGGAACAACTGGTCAAAGGATCAACATCGACAGCGAGACGTGAAATTGCGCGCAGGTGACGAGTTCTGGCCGCACCGTTTTGTGAGGGGGAACTGGCGGAACATGGGGAACCCCGTTAGTGACGATATTCTTGCAGGAAGGACTAGTAGTATTCGACAAGCAATATCCCACATGAACTCACGATTGAGGTATGTATTCTATTTTAAAAGCAATATCACTCCCACGCTCAGATATAGTGAAGTGTCCCAGCTTCACTATGTACTGCTGCTGCGCTCAGGCGGAGGGGAAAAGCCTTGTCCAGACAGAGCCGCCGCGCTATCAGGTGATGCCGGCGGTGCTAATTGGCCAAGGCGGGTATCGATAAGCGCTTATCTTACGTGCTGATGGTAATGGTACTGTCATAGTGTGACATAAATGACAATACCGGCATGTCGATCTCATTCCTTATTAGGTGTAGTCAGCCGGAGGTGAGCCAAAGCACGCGACTCGGATGGGTGAATGTGATACAATACCGTCATCGATGTACGGTGTACGAAGTACACCTGGCAGTCATTACTGGAAGTACCTTGTGCAGCGTTATGTATGCCAGGTACATAGTACAGATTTAGGCCTTGTAGCTACGTGTACGAGGTGAATGCAGCTATTGTTGGGGATGAGCGACTGATAACCCATAGCTGTTTGTCCGCATCATCCAGTTGTCCGCCTAATGATGAAGCACCCGGCGGTATTGCGAATCGTGTATCATTACCAAACAGTACCATATTTACCATATTTACCCCAGGTCCTTCCTCTCCACTAGCCTATCGGGATCGACAGCCAGCGCCAATCAAGCCAGGTCAGGCGGTCACCTGCTGTAAGTTACCGTAATCCGGTTGCATCATGTCTTTCTCTCCTCATCTGCCATTCCGACCTTCTCCAACCTCCCTCTCTTACTTATCCATCCCCTTTTATATCGCTCTCTTCCCTCTCTCTACTTCTCCCATCTTTCAACTGTCTCTACTGTATCATTCTTTTATCCTTTTCTCTTGAACAAACGTCTTTTTCGCCCAGTTATCACCATGAAGGGCATCTTCAGCCTTTCATTGCTCCCGTTGCTTACGGCTGCCTCCCCTGTCTTCGTTGACTCTATTCACAATGGAGCTGCCCCCGTTCTCTCGTCTATGAACTCTCAAGAGGTCCCCGACTCGTACATCGTCGTTTTCAAGAAGCACGTTGACTCCAGCTCCGCTTCTGTTCATCAAAGCTGGGTGCAGGACATCCACGCTTCTCAGAATGAGCGCACTGAGCTGAAGAAGCGGTCGCTCTTTGGCTTCTCTGAACCCGATTACCTTGGTCTGAAGCATACCTTCAGCGTTGGTGATTCGCTTTCGGGTTACGCTGGTCACTTCCACGAGGATGTGATTGAGCAAGTCCGCAGACACCCGGATGTGAGTAACTAGCTTTTCCTCAGGAGCTCCTAACTGGCGTCCCTGGTCTTGGCATTTTACTGATTCATTATGCTTTATTCAGGTCGAGTTCATCGAAAAAGACTCCGAAGTCCACACCATGGGTGACTTCCAGATGATGGAAGAGAATGAGGTTGAGAAGAGTGCTCCCTGGGGTCTCGCTCGTATCTCCCACCGGGACAGCCTCTCCTTCGGCACCTTCAACAAGTACTTGTATGCTGGCGAGGGCGGCGAGGGCGTTGATGCTTACACCATTGACACTGGTATCAACGTTGACCACGTCGACTTCGAGGGTCGTGCTCACTGGGGCAAGACCATCCCTAACAACGATGAGGATGAGGATGGCAATGGACACGGAACCCACTGCTCCGGAACTATGGTTGGCAAGAAGTACGGTGTCGCCAAGAAGGCCAACATCTACGCTGTTAAGGTCCTCAGATCTTCTGGCTCTGGTACCATGTCCGATGTCATCAAGGGTGTTGAATGGGCCGTTGAGTCTCACACCAAGAAGGTCAAGGCTGCCAAGGATGGCAAGGCCAAGGGCTTCAAGGGTAGCGTTGCCAACATGAGTCTTGGCGGTGGCAAGTCCAGGACCTTGGAGATTGCTGTCGATGCTGGTGTTGAGGCTGGTGTTCACTTTGCTGTTGCTGCTGGTAATGACAATGCTGACGCCTGTGGCTACTCCCCGGCTGCTTCCGAGAAGGCCGTGACTGTTGGCGCCTCGACTCTTGCTGACGAGCGTGCCTACTTCTCCAACTACGGCAAGTGCACTGACATCTTCGCCCCTGGTCTGAACATCCTGTCCACCTGGACAGGCAGCAAGCACGCCGTCAACACCATCTCGGGTACATCTATGGCCTCGCCTCACATTGCTGGTCTGTTGGCCTACTTCGTCTCTCTTCAGCCTTCCAAGGACTCTGCATTCGCTGTTGCCGACATCACTCCTGAGAAGCTCAAGAAGGACATCATCAGCATTGCCACCAAGGGAGCTCTCGATGACATCCCATCCGACACTCCTAACGTAAGTCCGCCTTTAAGGGAAAGAAAAAGAGAACATGCTAACTGTGTTTACAGCTCCTTGCCTGGAACGGTGGCGGTGCCACTAACTACAACGACATCGTCGAGGAGGGTGGCTACGACACTTCTTCCAAGCATGCCTCTGCTGAGGTTACTCTTGACAAAATGGTCGGCAAGGCTGAGAAGCTCACCGAGGAGCTCGGCGCCATCTACAGCGAGATCAAGGGTGCTTTCGTTGCTTAAATGCGCTGCCTGGGGCAGCCAGTAATGTGATATATGGAATGGTAGATTGAGACCAATTCGCAGGCGCAGGTTATGCTTTTATGTTTTTGCTTTTGTTGATTTACGACTTCTGGGTTCACGGGTGCATTGATTGTCTGCAATATGATAATACTACTACTGATTATATTCTGACTTTATCGTTAGCGTAGCACACGTGGTTTATATTGAGATACAGGTCTAGAGATATCTTTAGCTAATACTAGAATGGCCAATAGACGATTGTTCTACAACTATTGCGCCAGCTTTTAGATCAGTACAACTGACTTCCATGGCGCGCTGGATGATCGCGCTATGGAATCCCAGTTACGACATTTTGTGCAACGGTAATCAATCTCCCCGTGTAATACAAGGTACACAACCACAAATAGGACGAGGGAAAGGTAACCGTCAATGAGACTTTAGAGGGAACATACGATTTGTAACTCATGACAGTTAATTATCCCAATAGTTAGAAGAACTCCTTTATCCCACGGATATCCTCATGTCTGTCTAAAGCCCAACACCACTCACTGACTTTCTGGGTCCTTTCCAAGCCCAGAACCGGCACACACTGTATCATGAACTTCTCTGTAAGCTGACTGACTGACATCGGACAATGTACACTCCCAACGGCATGGTCCACATGTTTCTCAATAGGCGCGGACGTCCCACTAGCAGAAGCAAAATTAACCGCAATGTGACACTCATCCGGACGACACTTCTCATCTGCTGTGGCATGAATCTTGTCCCTGAGGCTGATAACCTCGGCATCTGTCACGACGGCATCTTCATACTGACCCGGTGTGGCTTGACCAAGGAGTAAGCCAATCGCTGCGCCATGGTAAACGCTAAACTTGGCCTCCAGTCCATCCCGGGGTTTCGTCTTCCCTGTCAACTCGAGGACAAGCGGGTGCACTGTGAGCTGAACATCTGTGATATCCTCATTTCTCTTCCCACAGTCGTCAATCACACCATGCAATTGAATACACCCATCAATAACAGGATGAATCACAATCCCACATGGAAACGGCTTGAAGCTGTTCTTCTCAATCTCCCAAGCACCCTCCTTCCCCAGACTAGCCACTAAATCCTCGAGCTTGTTGTCGTCGCTGACGACATTCACCCACCCGCGTTTCGCCTCGAGTGCTTCCAAAGAACTCGTGTACCCGTTCGATGCAAGAATAGCAGCCATGAGGCCATTTTGCGCTGCACGGCCCGGATGAAAGGACTTGGTATGTGAGCCGAACATCTCTCTAAGGCCTATTACTTGTGTTGCTGCGATACCAATCGCATGGGCACTTTGGTCGGGGGACAGGTCCAGGAGCTTAGACACAGCTACAGCGGCGCCAATGGAGCCGGTGGTGCTTGTTATGTGCCTTTCATTCGCCTTAGCAACAAAGTTTCCTTTCGTTTGTAGGGGAAGGAAGTTCACCATCCAAAATCGTAATGACTCGGCCACACGGCCAGTCCACATTTACACTCAACTTCAATGCCCGTAACTAAAGCAGTGATAAACTCCTCCCCCGAGACTGGCCTCTGTAGCGTCTCCGTAATACCCAGAAGCGCCGCTGCGACAGGGCCCGTTGGATGTATGATTGTTTCTAAGTGCGTATCATCATAGTCATGTACATGTGATGCGATTCCATTGAGTAGGGCTGCATGCTGCGCATCTGTTTTCTGGTGTTGATGAGAACCAAGAAGCATCGATGTCGGAGCGCCGAAGAACGGGGCTAGCGCGTTGCGGGCGATGGTGGTTGCGGGGTGAGCGTTGCCGCCAACGGTGCAGCCGGTCCAGTTGTAGAAAGATTGGATGGCGGACCGGGTTGTGGATGGTGGTAGAGAGGAGTAGGCCAGGGAGGAAGTCCAATTCGCTATAGTTTTAGTGACCATTATGGTTGGGTGTAACTATAGAGTACGGAGTATAAACAGATATATATCTCGAAGTTAAGGGGGGGAGGGGTATTGTATCTTGATCAGTGAAGATGAATAGAAACGAGATTACAGAGTATCCTGGAAGTAAGATTGTTGAACTCCAGGTAGTAGCCGAAGCAGGGATTGTTCAAAGCGACGATGGGTATCTAAAATACCAGAGTCAATCAAGCATTAGGTTGCGTCTGCAACACAGCGCTGAGAAGGGAGGCAAGCCCCACGGCGGGGATAGCGGTTGGACACGTTAAACCCGGCGGTGATTTATAAGGAAAAATCCCGTAGGATACAGAGATAAAAGGGTCTCATTTCCCCACTACATCTCTCTATCATTAACTACACCAACATCAGCACCGTCACAATGGCCCAAGTCCTAGTTGTCTACCCTTCCGGTCCTTCCTTCGACCTCGACTACTATCTCAAGACCCACATGCCCCTCGTCTCCTCGTACGTTCCCTTTATAAGGATACCCCCGGAATACCTAAAGACCACAACTGACACCGAACAGCACCTGGGGATCCTCCGGTCTTCTAGGCTGGGATGTCCTTACGTTCCCCGCCGATGCGCCGTACCAGGTGCAGGCTACTTTGAGATGGAAGAGCTTGGACGATTTCAATACCGCGGCTGCTGGTGAAGCGGCAAAGGCTATCTTTGGGGATATTTCGAACTTTACCACTGCGCAGCCGATTCTGCTTAAGGGGGATGTTGTTGCTAGCTCTTAGGAGGTTTGCCTTTTTTTTGTCAGCCAAGAGGCAGGGTATCTAAGAAATATACAGAGTATTGGGTTATGGATCTTTCCCCTTTTATTTTCAGATGAGTAGAAACGCCCAAAAACACCTCTTCTGCCTCCGTATCCATCGAATTAATCCTGTTTCAATCCCACCCTACCAGCCCTCCGCAGCCCCAAATACCCAACAACCGTACATAGAATCATAAACCCAAACATGGTCCAGAAACTAGCCCGATACCCATCCATCAGCGCTTCCGTCTCCTTCTCTCTATCAGACTGATCCGTGATGATAGTAGAAACAACCTGCAACACAGCCATTCCCAGGGCCCCGCCAAATTGCGCAGATGTGTTGAACACCGCGCCTGCCAAAGCTTGAGTGTTGCTCGGGAAGACATCTGTGATCACAATCAGACCGATAGTGAAAAGTGCGTTGAAGCTAACGGGCTGCAATAACTGGGCGACAAAGGCGTTGCCCCAGTATGGCCATGAGGGTTGGATAACGGCCATGAGTAATGGTGAGCCGGCGCAGAGGATGGAGGTGACGGTAACGATCCAAAAGGCGGGAACTCGATGGACGACGAATCCAATCACGATGTTCAGGAGTACGCCTACTACAAGGCTGGGGAGGATGCGGATGGATGCTTGTAGAGCGGACAGATATTGGACTTCTTGGAAGCTGTAATAGGGTCAGTGGATAGCAGAAATAATGGAAGGACAGGGGGAAGACTACTCACAACAAGGCAGCAAACAGCTCCATGGAGTTGATCACTGCATTCGACAGCGCGATTGTAGCACAGATGCTCGAGAAAGACGCGTTCTTCCAAAGCGCATTCGGGATCAGCGCTGGCCTACCCCCTTTGACCCGGTAATGAGACCAAGCAACGAAAGACGGAAGCGCAGCTACAGCAAGACACAGAATAACAATGGCCTCAGCAGTTTTGATCCGCGAGGGATCAGCGCTCAAGACGCTGCTTCCTGATTAGCCTCAGAAGATGTTGTCTTCAAGGTCAATACTCACGCTAGTAAATAGCAAATCAAAGCCATGAATGCAGAAGCCAACCCAGCACCGACCCAATCGACCTTGGTCCTGAAATTTTGCATAACATCGGCATATTGATGATCGTCGCTCTTGGGCAAAGCCCACATGCCGATTAGCGAGAAGAACAACGTTATTCCTCCGGCTATGTACCATCCCGCCCGCCAACCGATAGTGTCAATAAGAATACCACCAACGACTAGTCCAAGCGAGAAGCCAAGCGGCTGACTGAGACCAATGCACGAGAAAGCCAGATTACGGCCTCTGCCTTGGGGTAGGATTTGCGTGATAATGGAAACGGAAGACGCCAAATGCAACGCGAGACCAACACCCTGCAGTGCCCTCATAACAACCAACTCTTCTCCCGTCCGAGACAGCCCTTGACCGAGCATTAACGCTCCGCTAGCTAGACATCCGACAAGCTCAACCCATCGTGGACCAACAGTATCGGCAATGGACCCAGCCAGCAGAAGTGTAGATGCAGTAGCAAGATT
This sequence comes from Aspergillus ruber CBS 135680, assembly GCF_000600275.1. Classification (NCBI taxonomy): domain Eukaryota; kingdom Fungi; phylum Ascomycota; class Eurotiomycetes; order Eurotiales; family Aspergillaceae; genus Aspergillus; species Aspergillus ruber. The sequence continues at coordinate 411,155 of NW_024467299.1, forward strand.
GCTCACTGACGATGGCCAAAAGGATAGAGAAGATGGTAGCTGAAGATCCTTAGTGATGGTTGGTAGACCGACAATCACCAACCCATTGATCAAACAAGCTGTGAGCGTGACAGCACAAAGCTGTAGCATTACTACCACCTGTTTCAGGCGAAAGTATTGGGGTTTGGGTAGTTGTACATCTCCTGTTTGCAATATCAACGGATCGGTCCGTGTGGTTGTTGTAGTCGTGGTAGTCGACATTGTTACCGGAAAAACCAAGGAATTGTGGTGTGAGAGTCCAACTTTTCTTGAATTTTTTTTGGAGCAGGTTTGGCCCTCTACCGGTAGGTTCTGAATGATTCAAAGTCACCTCGTAGTCTTGCACGTATATAACCTCGCCTATCTCGAAAACTCGAGCGTGTAAAAAAAAAAACGCAAGCCCCGTAGGGCGTGCTTAGTCAAACCCCCACTTTCTTCATCTATCAATAGTGTTGATCACATCATGATTCAACAGATGCTTTCTCATTGTCCTTCTCTTACGTTGTATTGGAAGTCGAGACATTTAAAGCTGGTTGTGTCGAATGATTGTAGGTGTTGGTGAAGAATGTTGGTAGTATGGACCGAGATATACATCCGTCCCGAGCATAGTTTAGAGCAAACGGGAGAACAATTTTTGTCCGATGATAGTGTATCCAAATTGAACCAATTATAATAATATTCTGATAAAGGACCATTACTTAGGCGTCTGGTCTGCACTGCCAATTTTAAGTCCAACAACACAAACTATAGCTCAACATGCAGCTGGTGGTGATACCGCGGACAGGTAGACTGCCAAAGCTCATTGCCCGACACAATCCAGAGATAACCATTTACATATTTACGCATATCATCAGAAACTGCCGAGGCTGACAAAATTTCATCACGCATGGCCAAGAGATCTTGTTGAAACTGCATCACTCGGTTCTTGACTAGGATTATCGCCTGATGCGTAGTGAGACTCTTCGTCTTCATTGCGACGAGGATGGCATTCATGACCCTTTGCCCTGCTCATAAGCTTGCGCTTCTTTGGACTAGCTCCAAATATTGTTAGACACACCGATACATTTGAAAGCAAGGCGCTCGAGCTTCTTTGCATCTTGTCTCTTGGTGTCCGTTAGGGTCGGCTCCATGGCATATTCCACCATGTAAGTGTAGGGCCTAATTATGTCAGGTCAGTGTCATAGAATATCAATTTTATGGAATGAGATTGTTGATGCCATACATCAACCCGCAGTTAATGATTCTAAACTCTTCATAGTCTTCAAGTGTGTCAGAATCCTCCAGACCTTTGGCATCGACATTAAGAAGCCAATACTGCCACGCATTTAACACACGACATCCACGGATAGAACCCTTTCTAAGAGGGTTTCTGATAGGTGGCACGAGGAGCTTTTCCACAGCAGACTCGGGATCCTTCTGGCCCCTATCCGCCAAGATCTTCGCAAGCTTGGGGTTTAGGTTTGTGCGGGCCTGGAGATCAAAGGAATTAATTATCGTCAAAAGTTGTGCGCAATTACACTTACCATCTCGCGAGTAAGGTTCTCAGTGTTCTCTGAAGAAATCCTAGCAAATGATTCAACACGATAGCTTGAATACAGCCTACCGTCCACAAGGATGAAGAACTCGGAAAACCAGACCGTGTGCTCGAAACGATCTGGTCTCGCCTCAGGCAAAATTAAGCAGTGAACGTATCTAGATATGGTGTTCTCGCCCGTATGGTGATCGTGGTTATTGCCCCCAAAGACTGCTGCCCAGTCGCGCCCAAGGGTCGCAATGATATGCTCGGCTTCTCGGTACATATTACTGCGTCGAACTGGGATCAACGAAATGAAACCTGATTCTAGGAACTCTTCATCTGGAATGGGTGAGAGAATGCATAATGTCTATTTGGAAACTGAACGGGGACTGCCATTTTGAGTAGTTGGAAGGGTTGATAAGATGTCAACATGAAAGGTCTTGATTTGAAGGATCTGGGCTCTATACCTCAAGAAAACCTGGCATAAGGCCCGTCTGACAACGATCATCTACCAGAGCAGCAACTCTCCCGATGTCCCAGCCCTGCATATTTGGTGATTCGGATGATAGATACTATTGTGGGATATTATTCAAATTGCACTCAAATCACTGCCTCAACTGATTCATTAGACCTCCCAAGGGCACCGTTACATGTGAGCTGTCGCACATGTGTGGAGAGAGCATCAGGTTTTGGTCAACGGTCTGTCGGCCTAGGCTAATATAGATGCTTTTGAGAGCCATAGCGGAGAGAGTTTGCATTTCTGCCGAAGATCTGTTGCTTGTGCTCAGATGCTTTGTATCCAATGTATCAGAGTGGCTTACGAGTCGGCTTATTTGCTTTGATGATGGACTTCTCAGACACTAGCCTTTTATTTCGATTTTTGCTCAGACCTTCAGGTATCGTGGATGTATGGGAAATGATGGGTGTGACAGAATTATCAGAACTGTGCTGACTAGTTATCTGGCCATATCACACTCATTGAATTCAGGTATGGCCTCGCTTTTGGGGTCTCTGTAGGGCGTGAAGCATGCCTTTGGGATGGAACAGGTGATACAGCCGTTATGCAACCTAAGGTTGCGACACCGAAGAGTATCCAGCTCGTATCGGCAATAATGGTCGGTCTTGTAACATTGAAACCTCTATATTCACTGGTCTCCATAATCTGCTGTACAAATTCACCGATTGAGGTTTCCATCTATCATCAATTATCTTCACTACCTCGACCTGCCAAGTGTGCCGCGGCTGTTTTGGATAGTCAGCTTGCGCTGTGCAACAAAAGCTTTCCCATCCAAATAAAGGTCGTTTCGATTTACAGGGCTGAGACCTTATTACATATTGGATGGACTTGAAGTTGCCTATATCGTCATTTGTCAAGTGGAGGCTCAGGCCCCGTCTGTCTTCGTCATATGGGAGCCCAATCACAGGGCAGGCTGAGGATTACCTGATGATACGATGTTGACCGTCTAGGCATCGCGAGCCTTCCACGCAATTTTTTTCGTCACGAAATTGCAATTCCAATACAGCGACAATTGAAGCCTATTATGCATACTAAAAATTTACTTAGGCCGCGGGTGGCACCTTATCCTTGTTCCCTAACCAGCCTACCTCAGGTTGAGTTGACGCACATCACGGAATGAGAACTGCTTACCACATAGGTCGCCGAGATCGTAAATTGGCTTACTACCCTTCGGCAAGGAAAGGGACAAAAAGGTGATAACGGATGGGGCCCAGTGCAACTACCGCGCGGCTATTCGAGGTCGCCGTTTCTGAGACCAATCAGTCGGATGACCGCTTTTGGTTACGGAAAAGCCAAGGCAAAGTGAGCATCGTCTTTATGCTCACCGCTCAACACTGACCGCCAGAATCCCAGGATCGTGATCGAGAAATGGGAGCCGGTGGGTGACCGGGAGCATCGCACCCCTGCAGATGCACGCTGGCGGTATTAGCGCAGGTAGGCATCACAATAATAGTATGCTCCCATGCTAGCCGGATCTGCTAGCAGAAAATCTAACACTAAACGCGCGAATGAAGTTTTCGAGGTGCTAAAAGCTTTTTCGTGGCAATTCACACGCAGTCCAGGACCAACAAGATGTTTTGGGTAAGACTCTACGTCAGATTCGACAAAGAAAGGTCTATCCCGGAAGCGAGGAATAATAGCCCAGATGGAACTATACCAGAAAATAAAAATCTTAGAAACATTTCGTTGGTTTCATTTAAGTGAATTCAAGGCCGATTTACTTTCGCGATACGCTGTTTATGAACAATATAGTCCATAATGAAGATTTTCATTGAATGTATTCTTTGGAGAGGCAGCCAGTTAACATTACTTGTACTGGATGTCAGGAGAGTAGGCTACTCATAGGGTTCGATTTATCGGCCTTGTATTCTTGGCTTCCATTGTAATCGTCCGCTAGTCTTTGGGCGAGACTGACGCAATATCCAAGGAATACACTGTCACAAGTCGGAGATGGCGTCGCAATATATGTAATAGGACCACCAATCATGACCCATGTCAACTCACGGGTTGGGCCAGGTTAACTGGACAGGACTCATATCTCCACTTATGCCGTACTGTGTGAATGAATTTATCACCAAGTATCAAAGCATATTGAGTTCGAGCAATTGATTGATAAATCACTATCTACTATCTAAAGATCTATGCAGGCCTATAGCCTGAGGGGAGTCAACTAGCCCCATAGGCTGCGAAGCTCCCTTACACACAGGCCAAACAATCCCCCTCTGCTATCTATGGTACTATGCGAGATTCATGCAGTGAGTCCTGTATCAGCCCTCTTCCGATGGTCTTTCCACACCATAAAGCTCGCCGTAATCATCAACTTCAATCCCATGGCCAACCACAAGCCCGCCGGCATATGATCCACCTTACACAATCCACCCGCCGTCGTAGCACCAAGAAAGAGCGACAGGAACGCCGCAAGGCGGCGATTGCGCTTTTGGTTCGCCTTCCACGGCCTCTGGCAAAGGTTCTTGTCAACGAGCAAGTCACAAAGCAAGGTAGTCAATACGATGGTGGGTATCTCGTCGTAGGACAACACGCGCGAGGCAACGATTTGGCCCGCGGCTTGGAAGGCAAGGAGAGCGATGGGAAGGACTTGTATCCATTGGATGGGGGCACGGGGGTCTTCAGGCCTGTTGTCTACGACGTCGAGTTGGATGAGGAGAGCCGCAGCTAGGAGGGCTGCGGTTTGGACGCTGAAGGATAGGACAAGGGTGGAGCGACGGAGGGGTTGGAGAGCGCGGGAGACTTGGATGAAGATAATGTTTCCGATTAGGTATGTGGCAAGGGCGATGAGGGACTTGGCCCAGAGGTAGGCTGGGTAGACGGGTTGGCCTGTAACGCCTAGGGCTATAAAAACGGAGTTTCCTGTTGTCGGTTAGCACTGTGTGTATTCATCATTGCCATAAGGATGGAAACAAACCTGATTGCATGCTGGAGAAACTCCCCCAGGCGTTGAACGATAGCCCGTCTACCAGGCCGCTAACAAAGGCACAGATGATCAGGAGTCCATCGGTCCAGTTGGTGTTAATCTCGGCCAGAAAGTACCGAGACACACTCTCGTGCAACGAGAACTCAGGGGAAATGGCATCCTGGTTCCTTCCCGAGAGCGAGGCGTTCGTGCTGCCACCACGTATCGACCAGAAGCTACCGTCTGTAGTCTCATCTTTGCTCTCGAAGCGTGACTTCGAACGGGTGTTGTTAGCATCATCGTCGTATGTCAGGCGGCGAGCATCCGGCTCAGGTCCCAAATAGGCAGTTTGCATTCTAACAGACGATTTGATAGGCAACCAAGATAGGTTAAGATGCACTATGGAGTCTGGCTGAGAGGCATGAGACACTGGGCCCTGCTGCTGTATATATTTTCTCCCAGCACCCTCACTCTGCCGCAATAGAACACCGCCGATTGCGGGGCATGCCTATCAACGACTGACAATGAAGATGACGTTCTTAGTTCTTGGAGACCAGACATTTCGATTCTTGGTTCTTGTGGGCCTACCACTGCCAGTATGAGAACCCCGGTTGGCGTCCGCTGGCGTCCGAACCAGACTTGGGTTATCCCTGCATGAATCCTGACAATCGCGTGCTGACAAGGCAGCATTTTAAGCCGCGAGTCTTGAGATTGATGTCTCGTCCCTTTCACCCCATTTCTTATCTCCTCTTCTTTTATGTTTATATCCATCGTGTACGGCTCACGTGTCATTGAGATTTCCTATATCGCTCAACGGCCTCAACCTAAGGTGAAGGCATCACCCTCTTCTTTGTCGAGACTCAGTTGGTAAAGTTAGCTGCCCAGAAACGAAAACGCTCGGCATTGTCGCCAGGGCTGCAAAAATGGGGTTCTCGTGCTTGGCCGGGAATGGGATCATCCCGAGTTGAGGACAGCACAGCCTTGGATGCTGGCTTGGCGGTTCCGGGGGAGAAAGACGGAGAGCAAGACCCGAGAAGAGGGAAATCTGGGGAAAGAAGCTACTAATAGATTGCCTAACCAAAGAAGCATAAATTGTTGCTTGTTATTCATCTACATTAATTTATATACAAACCAGGAAGGACAGAGCCTATATGTCTCCGATCAGTATTACTGTACTCCGTACAAACTACGCTACCGTACATAGACGGTCTTACAGGGGCCAAACAAAGAGAAGCAAAAGAAGAAAAGAAAGGGGATCCTTATCAGTGACAAAATTAATTCAATAATCAGATAACGCCATTCGCCACGTTTGTCCAGATTGGGAACATTGGCAAGCTTATCTTATATATTGTACACGCAAGATGCGCCGAGTAGCTCCAATTATAGTAACTGAAGTGAAAATTGAGACTTGTACATCACGGGACGAATTGCAGCGAGCCAAGTATTGATAGTATAGAACGCTGTGAGCGCGGTCAGTATTCTTGTTCAAGAAGCAGACCGCCTCGAAGCTCACGAACGCGACAGAAAAGGCTCTACGTGATCTGGTACATACGAAAATCATTGACAACAGTGTGGTAAGCCATATGTGAAATGTTTTTCAATAAATATGATACAAAATGTCGATGCGATTATTGTATATAGCTTGTGGCTTTATGCCTCACCAAAACACTCTTTGTTGGCATACCGCACAGCCTCCTTCTCACCCTGGCTCATATCCTCGGTAATCTCCCAGCCCCTTTTCCCAATACCCATTGCTCGCTGTCCATCAGTGTTAACAGACGACCAGTCCAGAGCGCCCTGGAAGCCAGCTTCCCCAGGGCCACCGGCACCGGGGAAATCCCACGGGGGAGAATAAGCAAGCGCCGCATTGCGCTGTTTAAGCAGATAGTCCACATTCATCTCGCACATGGGTGTGGCGGGGATGTAGAGCACGCTGGAATCCTTGTCTCCGCGGTGTTCTTTGTCGACGGAGTGAAGCGAGTCGCAATGCCATGCGACATAGTCACCCGGTTCAACACGGGGTACTGACACCATCGTCGTTTCGAGGTCAAGGTGGGGGTGTGTAACGGGGTTATATTCTTGGCAAGTGCCCGGAACGGCGCCGGGGAAGGTGTTGTCGATATTGGGCAGCGAAGACTGGGCATCGAAGAAGGGACGCAGGAGAGTGTAGGCTGTGCTGTGACGGAGCATGGGGCACACATGCAACGAGCCCTCGTTAGGACCAGTTTCAGACATGGACAGCCAGCCCTGGAAGAAACGCAACATGGAGCACGCACCAGCACCGTTGTACAAATCCATGTTGGCCTTGACACGGTGTCTGGCATCAAAGGGGTCGTATTCCTCCCACTTCCCTTCGAGAATCTTGGTGTACACCCGTGAGTACTCGGGGTCTTCCCAGCGCTCGAGCGAGCCACCATCGATATGAGGCCCGAGAGTGAACTTGCCATCGCCGGGTCCTCGGATCCGGAGGCGGTCCGCATATGTCAAGGGGTTTCTCGTAGATATTTGGGTGTTTGGATCTGACGAGTGCCACAGGCGCTGCAGAAAATGCTGCGTGTTCAGCATGCTGGGGTGAGATCGCGCCTCGGCTTGCGATCGTGTCCAATATAGCTCATATACTGCGGGAGAGTCTGGAGGGAAGGCTTTCACTCGCTCTTTGTTTGCTGCAGCGTACTCTTTAACTCTCTCCTGGTAGCCATAGGCTGTTTCTTTGTCAATCACGTTGCGGATCACGACGGTTCCCCGGTGACGGATTTCCGCGAGCATCTCGTCAGACACATTGCCTGAGATGATGTCTGAGTAATTGACTGATGGAATAATCTATTACAAAGTTAGCATGGCATATTGATGAGCTGAATCGAATAACATACATCGCTCCCTTTGGCCTTGATCTTCTGTATTTCCTCGTCGAGGCTGTGGAGCAATCTCTTCCAGCTCTGCTTCAAAGCATCTTCGTTCTTCGCGAACAGGTCTGCTTTCAAATCCTTGAACCGCGAAGGCAAAGGTTCTGGCTGGTAGTCCGGCCTCAAACTGGGAAAGACCGAGGAGATGTCTCCCGCTGCCTTGGTCATCTGAGAAGATGGACTCGTCGTGGAAGCCGCTCGAACGGCCGTTTTTGAAAGGAATTTCGACATTGTCATGATTGATAAATGATGGCGGTCAATAAGCCTGTTGGTCGTCACATTTTGAACAAGAAGGTCTGGGGGTTTTATATGCTGCCTCCAGCTCAAGTGGCAGAGGAATTATGCGGAGACCATTGCGGTATCTTTCTTTATGTGGTAACGATCCCGCCTTCCCCAAGACGGTTTGGTTACCGTGTTGGGACTTTTACCGCTTCTGCTTCCCCGCTTAAAGTTCGGTTTTTCTGTGGATTATGGCGTATATAGAGGCTTTTTATTGGTTGACCAGCTATTTACCCCAGAGTCCTAATCGGGAAAAGCTCGCTTTTTCCACGGCCGACCAGAGATCGATTTAGCTGGCAATTGTTCATGTTTGTCTACTATGTACGTCTAATAGATACAGACACCAAATGTAATCAATAGTTCGGAGCTCAATTGCCCATGGTTCGTGTAGTACAACGACCTTGTAGAAGCTAAGCCGTCACGTGGCGATGCTCGGGACGAGGTTCGGCAGCAAGCATATTGTACAAAGTGCAGTCTGCATTGAAAGGGAGCACTATGCCTCTAGCATCTAAGTAGAAGAGCAAGGACGAGGGCTAGGTCGGGCTATATTAATTGAGTTTTGCGCTTCGATTCCATTTGCTTCTAGATATGTATCGAGAATTGATTTTCAATGACTACCGGGAAATCAACCCTGATGAGAATCAGTTGTTCCACTACACTCTTCAAGTGACTTACCACTTCGGTGGAGCATTTCTATTATGGACTTTGATTGCCCAATGGATCTCTCAATGCTGCGAGCCAAACTGTGTACGGATTCCAAGACCAGCTCCTACCACGTCGTGCAGATGAGCTGGCTGGCCCAGGATGCAAGGATAATGCAATCTGAGCTAGAGCAACAGGAAGACTGTTTTTATAGACCGTACGGCTACTTTTCAGGTTAGTGTGCCTAGAACGCGGAATAATATTACGGAGTACACTTCGGCATTCCTTCCGCGCTCGGCACACCTACTCTCGGAGTCTGCCCCGCGACTCCCCTCATGCCCTTTGCAGTCATTGCAGCCACACACTTGGGCCGGGGCTATGGAGCAGGAGTGAATGAGCTCGGGGTATAAATACTCCAGGATTAGTGCTTACCATGTCCCAATCCCTGTACCACCCCGTTCATTACAATCATCCGTCTACACCTGGGTAGCAGTCGTCAGTATGGCTTTCTCGGTTAAAGGACGGTCAGCCATTGTAACTGGTGCTGGTTCAGGTATGATCTGATAAAAGCAATTGTCGCTTGCACAATATTCTAACTTCTGCAGGAATCAACCTGAGTTTTGCCCGTCTCCTGCTGGAAAACGGTTGCAATGTCCTCATTGCGGACTTGGGTCTCCGTCCCGAGGCTCAGGTAATTGTCGATAAGCACTCGGGCAAGGATGACACCTCCCGAGCGGTCTTCCAACAGACGGATGTCACCGACTGGCAGCAGCTTGAGCGGATGTTTGAAGTTGCAGAGCGAGAATTCGGAGAGATTGACCTCGTGTGTCCGGGGGCTGGTATCTACGAACCGGTATGATATCCAGGTGTTTCATAGACCGATACTGCAGCATGACTGATCATGAGAAACAGCACTGGACCAACTTTTGGCGGCCTCCTGGAACTCAGGCCAGTAAGGACTCTCCAGCAGGTGGCCGGTACGGCCTGATCGATATCAACCTTACACACCCGATCCGTGTCACCCAACTCGCCATTTCTCACTTCCTGCGCAATCGCGACTCCCAGAAGTCCAAACACATTGTCCATATCTCCAGTATTGCCGGGCAAAATGCATCCTTCGCTGCGCCGGTTTACTCGGCCACCAAACACGGTATCAGCGGATTCGTGCGCTCCATGGCCAAACTGGACGAACTCTTCGGGATTCGTGTCACGGGTGTGGCACCGGGCGTTATCAAGACACCATTGTGGACGGACCATCCGGAGAAGTTGAAGATGATCGACGGGGCGGACACCTGGGTCACCGCCGATGAGGTGGCCGAGGTGATGCTGGCACTGGTGCAACAGGACAAGGTCGGCGAAATTATTGGCGACAAATCCGGTCAGGGACAACAGTTCGAGGTCAAGGGTGGAACTATTCTGGAAGTGTCTAAGACTGTGCGCGCTGTCAACCCATACAACGACCCGGGCCCTGGAAAGCGCGCCGGAAACACCGCATCGGACACGAGGACCGTGGAAGAAGAGTCGATTGCACTGTTGAAGCAGCCGGGATGGGGGAAATCAAAGCTGTGAATGTAGCTATGTTAATGAATAATGAACAATAATTTTCCTATTTGGTTTGTTTGTTTGTTTGTATACCCCGTAGGTCCGGAGTAAATGTACTTGTAGAGGAAAAGCGGCCAAGAAAAAAAGGTCGACAATCTCCGCCGGCGGTGATTGCAACTCCGCCTCACGCAATGCGATCCCTGCATCGCCAACTCCTCTCGTGTTATCATCGCTGATTTATTCCTCCACTCCTTCTCGCTTTTCATTTATGTTTTTTCTTTTTACTGCTGTATTCCTGGCACACGCTATGGTGGTTGTGCCCATTATTGCCCTCGGTTGATTAGATATTCCCCTCGAGTCGTGACTGCTATCCTTATCACATCATATCAGTCCATCTCATAACCACCATCTATCGACAATGGTGGACGACGACGTAACTGCTGGCTTTGGCAATGGAGAGGGGTCTCGGGCTCCATTATGGAGGTGCGTATTTGTCCGTTTTGTCCGTTTTGTCCTGTGATGGGTGGTTTTCTGACCGGAGATTTGTCTGGATAGACCGCGGAGAAAAGTCGCTGGTTATCAGGGCCAGGCCAGTTGGGCTAGCAGTGTGATCAACTTGGTCAACACAAGTAAGTTTGGCTGTCTGCTTGAACTAGCCAGATTGATTGTTCTAATAGTCTGCTTTTTCAGTTATCGGCGCCGGTGTTCTGGCGATGCCCCTCGCCATCTCCCACATGGGAATTGTTCTCGGTGTCCTCGTTGTTGTATGGTCCGGTATAACGGCTGGATTCGGTTTATATCTGCAGTCGCGTTGTGCTCAATACTTGGAAAGAGGGTCTGCGTCGTTCTTTGCTCTATCGCAAATCACCTATCCCAACGCTTCCGTCGTCTTCGATGCCGCTATCGCGATAAAGTGCTTTGGTGTTGGAGTGAGCTACTTGATCATCATCGGAGATTTAATGCCGGCAGTCATTCAGGGCTTCATTGGTGGTGAACCGGACTATGACTTCCTAGTGGATAGGCATTTTTGGGTAACAGCTTTCATGTCGGTCATAACATGGACTGCGATATTAAAGAGGCAGAATGCTGACTCTGAACAGGCTGATCATTATTCCTCTCTCCTACCTTCGACGTCTGGATTCCCTAAAATATACCAGCTTCGCAGCGTTGGCGTGCATTGGCTATTTAGTGATATTGGTTCTCTACCACTTCATCAAGGGCGATACGATGGCTGATCGCGGTCCGATCCGTGTCATTCAATGGGCAGGTGCTGTTCCTACGCTAAGCAGTCTCCCTGTCACTATTTTTGCGTTTACATGCCACCAAAACGTATGCTACGTGCTGTCTTTCCTTCGTCTTGACGGAAAACTAACGAATATAGATGTTCTCCATTCTCAACGAAATCCGCGACAACAGCCATTTCAATACCACGAGCGTCGTCTTTGCTAGTATTGGAGGCGCTGCTTCAACTTATATCCTGGTAGCCATTACTGGATACCTCTCGTTTGGAAACGGCGTGAGCGGGAACATCATCGGAATGTACCCTCCTGGGCTCTGGGCCACCATTGGACGTGCTGCCATCGTCATCCTCGTCATGTTCTCGTATCCTCTTCAGTGTCACCCATGCCGGGCCTCTGTCGACGCAGTACTGCGCTGGAGACCGAAGGCCTCGAACGGAAATGAGAACTCCCCTCACCGTCATCCTCTCTTGGGCTCAAGGGGCAGCCGCTCACCAGAAGCTATGAGCGATTTGCGTTTCTCAGTGATCACAACATCAATTCTTATCGTGAGCTACGTTGCTGCTATGACTGTCTCGTCACTTGAGGCCGTGCTTGCCTACGTTGGTAGCACAGGTAGCACTAGCATCAGTTTCATCCTCCCGGGTCTCTTCTATTACAGAATCTCCTCCCCCGACTCGCCATCCCACCAACGACTCATGAAGGAAGATGACGAAGTGGGTGATGATGATGAAGTCGCATCTACTGAAGCAGACGACGGTAGCGACGATAACGATCAGCAGGCCCAGGAGAATGTGCCCAGTGACGGCGGCATCGTTCGTCATGGTCGACGTCAGTGGCGTAGGAACTTGCTTCGCAGACTAAGCCTTGCTCTGGCTATCTATGGTGCCTGTGTTATGATTGTGTCGCTGGTTACAAATTCCTTGTTCGTTGCTTCGAATTAGTTCGATTCTACTCCTTACCTGCTACTTGCAGTTTCTCTTTCCCTTCTTCACTTCTTCATTCTACTGTTAGACTCGTTTTGTTTTATCACTGCTTACAGCTTTTTTTTCTTTTTTCTTTTTCTATTCCTCCCTTGTCTTGTCTACAGCTAGACTTGCATTCGTTCATTAATTCCCTTCCGTTGCTCGTTGCTATAACTACTGACACAAAGTGAGTTTATCGTTGTTGAAATTATTTTGCTGATACGACCATGCAAGGCGTTTGGTTTGGCTTTTCCATCTCTCTTGGACTATATAAATTCGCTTCTCTAAATTCAGGCTCAGTTTTCTGTTTTTCTTGTTTATTGTTAGAGGTTGCTTTCTGGACGATGCTTAATGAAAAGATTAGTTTCTGGGATACCTATATCTGATCTTCAGTACGCAAGCAATATGATAAATTTCTGGTTTTTGGTTGGAAGACAGATGAAACGGCATGGTGTTGTGTAAGAGCTATAAGATATCTGCGCGCCTTGTAAGAGAAAAGACAAGTTATTGACAGAGGGAATTAATATGCAGCTAACAGAATCAAAAGCAACGAAAGGAAAAGACAGTAAAGGCGCTAGCTGCACTAATGAATGACAATCTCGTGTAGGCCCAAGCAAGTAATCAACGACCTCAAGATAGTAAGCGCCTCATATTTTAATCTGAAGCATAGCAGTTTACACAAAATCAGTTGTTGTTCTGGTTATTCAAGATCCGCAGAATAGCCAAGAACAAGTTGAGGATATCCAAATAGAGCGAGATGGCAGCCGCAATCTCCTCCTCAACATGGTAGTGCCGCATAACCAACTGCGTATCAACAAGGATATAGCCCGAGAAAATCAGCGCCGAAATACCACCATACACGAGCTCCATGGTACTATTCCTCGGGAAGAATGCGGCCATAAAACCAAACAGAATCAAAAACCACAGCCCACCGAACAAATATGGCATCCAATTCGTGAAATCGTATTTCGATTGGCACGCGAACGCGGTCAGAGCGACGAAGATACCAAGCGTGAACACGAGCGCTAGCACAACGATGCGCGATTCGTAGAGCGAGGTCACAACGCTGATGGAGTAGGCTTCCATGATTGTGAAGGCTGATAGGAAGAGGAGGTTGGAGGGGTAGCTCTTGCGCTTCCAATAGGTGACGAGCATGAAGCCGATAGCGCCGAAGAGGGAGACCATTAGTAGCCAGAAGTTGCCTTGGATCCAGGTGCGGTAGCCCTCGCTGAAGAAGGAGATGGAGCTCATGGCGGCAGTCAGGAGGATTTGGGCGGTCCTTTTATTATCATTTATTAGCCTCTCTTCTTTTTCTTTCCCTCGTTTGTATCCTGTGTAAGCTTGGGCAGTACTCACAAGATCGAATAAACCTTCCGGACGAACTGCATACGGATGGGAAGGGTCGCCTCCGCGACGGTACCACCGAACTACTCATGTCGTTAGCACATTCACATTCCCATCTTATCTTCCACACAATACACACCTTGAAGTCATCAGGCAGGTTGTCTCCCTCACTGCGAGGCGCGCTGGGAAACTCCGAGGCCGCTTGATAAGACGGCGGGGGCTGAGAGAACTCCCGTTCCTCAAAGGAGTCTCGCTGGGGAGCCTGTTCATATCTGGCGTTGGCAGCCATATCGAGCGATCGTGTTAAGGTGCTGGATGCGTCGATAATAGAATCGGTGTAGATGTGGCAGTTAAGAAGATGTGCGCTGGAGTTGATGATCTACGGAGTACGGATACGGAGTAAAGAGCGGGCGGAGGAGCAGTCATTGGCATGTGACGTCTATGTCACGTGAATTTGCGATGAGCTACTCCATAGTTATGTATATTAACTCCATGTAGTTATCCTGTATTCTATCGCAGGTGTCATAGGAAGCTGATATGTATGTGACCAGTGCAGTAAAGCGCTTTCTATAACTATTAATGGATACTACATCACAAAGAAAATAAAATTCCGTACAATAAAGTCAATAACAAAGCCATCTCGGATATATATTGCATGGCATGGCCCGAACATCTAGGGCTTGGTAGGGTTTAGAGCTTTAGCTTCGTTCAACCGGAGGGACTGAAACACCCATGAAGAACTAGATTCTTACTTCCCATGGAGTTTTGAAGGTAAGATGCAGACGAGGTCGTAGGGGTTGATGGGGTCTGCTGGCTCCGAGTGAAGCTACGCCTGCTCATAACACAGTCGAATATCATCCCTCCTGCCTCCCCACCTTTTCAGCCAACGCCGCAATCAAGGCAGCCCCAACCCCAGACCCATCTTCCGCATGCCTAAAACGAATCAAATCTTCCTCCCCTTCCGGCCAATCCAAAATCTCCCGTAACGTACCCACAGCCCTCTCCCTAAACCGTGGATACTTGGTGAACGCAGACCCGTCAACACCCACCGAACAAGACCTAATTTGCCTTTTCCTGCAAATCGCCGCAATCCCACACGCATATAATCTCGCCGCGCGCGAGGATACGAATTCTGCAACGAAGCAGCAGAGGTTTAACTCGTCAGGTGCTGGGTTAATTCCCAGACATTCGCGGAAGAGGGATTGGATCTCGGCGGAAGAATCAGAGCTGTAGAAATGGTTTTCTTCTAGTTTGGAGAGCACGGAGGAGTCGATTGTGCTTGGCATGCGGAGGCGGGTAATGTCGTTGTTTTCTGCAAAGAGGCCATAGGAATCGTGGAGGTGGAGGATTATCAAGCGAACGATTTCGCCGATGTATAGACCCGCGACCATTTTCTCATAGATCTGCCGACCAGGCTTAGGAGAGGTATTGTCGATTTCGAGATCGAAGGGGGTTCGTGGGAGGATGCAATGGGAGTCATCGAAGGCACCGCATTCGGTGTTTATAGCAATTTGGGTATCAGGAGGAAGTGAGTGATGTGCGATTTTAGGAATAGACCCGAAATCCTCCATATAAGCCGCATTACACCCCGTGCTGAAAATAGTCCCAATCTGAATCTCCGGGTCCTTATATGCAGACGCAATCAACGTCCCCGTGGTATCATTCACCAATGCAACAATCTCGACGGGAAGTTCCCTCATTCTCAAAGCCTTCTCCAACTGCAGCACGACATCCTTCCCCTCCACACCCCCGACATTAAACCCCTTAGTCCACTGTTGCAGCACCCCGTGCCTTATACTCTCCTGCGCAACTGGAAATGAAAACGTGAATGCCAACGGCAGTTTTACCTCGTTTTTCCCCCTGTTTCCAAGTTGTCCATGTTCTTCCAGGAATTGATATAGGCAGTCCGCAATAAAGTCCCAGAGCATGTCCGCAAGGCCAACTTTGAGATCGTCGGGGAGCTTAAATTTGGACTGGATGAGGTCGTAGCCGCCGATTTCTGGCGTGAGAGTTACTTTGCAGACGCGGAGGTTTGTTCCGCCCATATCGAGGGTGAGGTATGTGCCTATTTCGTGGCCGGTGGGGATACCTATGGCCCAGGTTATGTTCATTGGCTGGGAAGTTAGTATTTTGTCAATAAAAGAAGGATTGTTGTCACGTACGATGTCACTGTCATCACTTTCTAGGCCTGGAATTCATTAGTATTAGCTCTATCCATCTCATAGCGGATGAGCTACCTCTTCGTAATTCCGAAAGAAAACGATTGGTAATCTCTTTTAATTTAGCTTCATCGATAACGAATGTATCCCGTATGCGCAGGGCTTCTTTAGCGAGCTCTTTAGGGACATCCTTAAGGACATCTGTTTCTGATTGCCATCTCAATTAGGATGTTGATAGTGTGTATATCAGCCATGTCGTACTCACCCTGGATAGGTAACTGGTTATTCATGGCTGCTTATAATATCAGTGTAAATTCAAATAATTAGTACGGAAATAACTAAGAAATCTTTCTTGATATAGTCTCAGCACAGGGACGTGACAATGAGCTCAGTCTGATATTATCTCATAGTGACTGATTAGGGTTGGTCCGTGTTTATCTATTGGCCACATATATCTATGCGGTCTATACTTTGCACACCCTATATTATTGTCAAGGACCTCCCCAAATTCCTGAGAATTGCTCCAACAGGCTGCCTACGGCAAGCCATAGCAAGCTGCCGGTACGTGTAGAATGCTGCTATGATTAAAGGTATCACGAGGCTGAGGCTGAGTATTGACAATGTCGACCCTCAGCTTTATCTCACCTCTTCACCACATCTACTTTTTTACTTTTCATGTCTCCTAGGGAAGCATAATTTTCTTTTGAAAAAAAGATGGAGATGGTGCAGCCGCGGCACCTATTATTCGACTAGCAACCGTCGGCTTTGCCCTCGCACAGACGCTGTACAAAGTCTACGAAGCAGCGATCTGGAGAAAACAACAAGTCAAAGTCGCAGCATTCCAGGTCCGAACTACGTTAGCAATTCTTGAAGGAATTGGCAAAGTATTCGAGGACGAAAGTAGGGCATCAAAGCCGCTTATCTCGAGGAATGCCATTACGACAGCCAAGGAGATAGTGGAGAGATGCTATCGATCTTTAAGACTCTTCGGGAGATGTTCAAGGATGCAGAAAGCAGGGTCGGGTTGCCCAAGTTTGGGCTTCAGGATTCGCGCCGTAAGGTGTTTCGGGTGAAATTGAGTGAGATGAAGAGTAATCTTCAATGTATAATGCAGGTTGCTATCTATGCTAGGATGAATGCTGAGCAAAGGTAAATATTGATCATTTGTTTATTTGCAAAGTTATTTCAAACATTGCTTCATAAACAAGAGCTGCATCAAACAGATCAGAGCAAACAAGGCTTATCAAAGACCTGGTTTTATAACAGCCTGAAGTCTGGGAACGGTATAGACAGGCAAGTCCAATGGAATCAAGTCCGAATAACGTTATAACGTATGTGAATAACCCCTCCTGGATACTAAGAGATACAGTAAGTTTAACTGCCATTTGCAGCACCGAAACTGGTCCTTCACAGAGTACCGTTAGTATAAGCGAATCTCGAGATTCTCCGAAACCACAACTACAACGATCACAAAGCATTGTCTCAAGTAACACTGGATCTGTGTATGTTACTATAAGGGCATATGCACGCCCGCCAGTTCTGCCAACAAACAGTAACAACAACACCGAATATCAGCAAGCTCAAACCCCAAGCTCAGAACTCACAGCCTCGCCTTATACTATGCTTGCTGTCCAATCGTTTTCCGAACAAAACGACGAAATCAGAATGGCCATGCCTTATCTCCTAGCCACACCACTTAAACCTATAACTGCAACCGCTATGAACCTCATCGCAGATTTAGCGGTATGGTTGTTGAGTTGCCTGGGGATTTTCCGGACAGGAGCGATACTGGGTCACAGAAGGACCAGGGAGTTCAGGACATGAAAGCTCATGGTGCCCTCAGTGACGGTGATAATGCTAAAGTCGTATGTAAATACGGAGATGCAAGATGCTAGATTAGAATCCAGGACATGAGCGATGCTGGGTCACAAGAGAGTCAGGTGATTAGGGCTAAGAAGGCGCTTGCATATGAAGGCGAAGAAGCTTATCGGGGGTCTTAAACCTCGGACTCATGCGCACCGCGCAACTGATTATTGAGACTTACCTCGAGTCTGAGGTTAATGAGTTGCTGCATCATTGGACCACTTTGTATGATCAAGGAACAGGAACTGGAAATGAATAAGAGAAAATATGGCCATAGATTTAAAACCATTCCTCTTTTTTTTGTAATGGGACCATCATAGCAAGATGGCTAGAACATGCATTATATACACCCAGATATCCCAAAACTAGCATGACCAATTAAATATCCTTCCGTAGTTCGTTACAGATAATTATTGACCAAATATTGAACACCAGATCCCTTCTAAAATAACAAAAACATAGCAACCCTACTTCTCATCATCCTCAGGCGTCCGATGAGTCCTCGTCCTCCCAAACGGCAACTCATCCTCCAAATTGCCCTCCGCATACTGGTTCGCGTACTGAGTCGCATCGGCACTCATATCCGCATCCCCCGAATCATCCTCCTCTTCACTCGAGTCATCCGGGGTCTGCGCATTCCCTTGCGACACGGAAGCAGGATGCATCTGATCAGGCCGTTTCCTGCGCTCAAAGTCCTGCGCGTGTGCAGCGGCCACGATCGATCCAACGCGCGAAAGACCGGCTGCTGCGCGAGATCCGCGACGCGTGCGCATGGATGCGCCGGCAGGTGTTGGCGGTACGGGTCCTTGTTCTAGGTCTTCAGGGTTGGGGCTTGGCTGGATGGTGGTACCGGTGCCTGGGGGTTGTCCTTGGAGTTGGACGTCTTCGGGTCTGTGGGGTTCGGCTTCTTCGGGTGGTTTGGGGAGGTCGTAGGGGAGGGGTGTGTCTCGGGAGGCGCGGAAGAGGAGGACATTTGTGCAGTGTTCGTTTTCGACACGGAAGACTGTCCAGATACCTCGTCGGCAGATTTCAGAGAATGAGATGACGAAGCTTAGTACGGCTGAGTGTTGAAGATCGTGAGCGAAGATGGCGTAGAAGATCCAGTTGAATCGTACGACCACGTCCAGGACCATGGCAACGTAGTACACCCATACCTGCCGGAATGCTAGGACCTCACGTAGGAGAGGGTGTTTAGCGTAGGGGTTACCTAAACTCCAGTCCATGGCCAAGTCCCACACTGAAGTGTACACGGCGTTCAGCAAGGCGAATGTAATGAATGTAGCCTCGAATCGCTGGATCCTTTGGATCCGATACATGCTCAAGGTCGCATAATAGAGGACCGAAAATATGTATTTGCCAAAGTTCATCATATGCGGGAACAGGTTTCGCGTGTCTGCGTACCGGCGCAAACATTGAAAGGCACGCCAAACTGCTGGGAGGCATTGGAAGAATCCTAAAAGGCGCGAATGGGATGAATTACATTGCGGTGGGTCCGTCCAGTGTTTTGCGTAGAGGCAGAAAAACAGTTCGATGTTCTGGAGAATATTAGTACTGCGCAGCTGACACTCCAAAGCGCACTTACACCCATGGCATATGTCTGAGAACAGTACATATCTCCAAGGAAGAAATCACGAAATTCAACAGGATATAGACCCGCGAGAACCAGACGCCACTGTTCTCGTTAGTAAGCAATAAAGGCTACCCTAGATACGAATACTCACATTAGAATATGCCCACCATTGTCGGCTGCGATGGTAGAGCACACGGAACGGTAGGAAGAGAATAATTAGGGTCAGTCCCACGAGGACCACCGGCCAGTATATATACATAGCATTAACATTTAAAAAATTGAGCCACATAAACAGGCCCAAGAGGAACAAAAAGAAGCATGGTATCTGTTGCGCGTTAGATATATTCGATCCAAGGATTGGGTTTGCATACCTCTAATAACTGACGCCATTCCAATGCATGCCTTGTATCAAACTCAAAAACAAAAACGTGGTTGATTTTGGCTTTGGTCCAGACCATGCAGACCAAAGCAAAGAGTAAAAAGTGGAAAACAACGAGAAAATAACCTCCATAAATCTGCTCCCATTAGTACCTAGATAGCCAGTCCTTTGCAGAAGACTAACCTGCAGTAAATAGCTTGTGTGAACATGAAGAGTAGGGTCCCCACTGCGCATGTGTTGCCCAACATAGACCAACGACTGAATCGCAAACAATATACCTGCCATCAAAAAAAGGCCAGAGCGGAAAGTGTTGGAAGAGTAATCTCCCGACTTGTTATCGATACGACGGAGCTTGGAGATCGCCAGCTTGCGATCCCCACGCTCAAAATAGCGAGCATACAGATCTTCCGTTGCGACCATCAAGTTCTCGGTAACCTCACTCTGGACGAACCAGGCCTTATTGACCTTCTCCGACAGGTAACGCAAAGTTGGACGAGCTTGGACGGTCTTGTCATACTTTTTGTTAATCTTCCGAAATGCCGTCCGGTTGAGGTAGGCATATCCTTTCAACAACTCGAGGCCACGGTAGAACTCTTGGAGGGCATGTTTCAGCTTCCTCTTTGCAGAGCGATATGGTACATCGACATTGGGCGAATCTTCGTCGTCTTCATCCTCCGCTTCACCCACTTCTTCCTCTTCCGGTCGACGCGAGAAGTCCCTCCGACGGGTGATTGATTCACGATCCTGTGCCTGAAGAGTCCTTGGTGTAGTTGTAGCCATCCGTGCCAACGCTTCTGTATTTTTCCCGAATCGGTTCCGTCCCGTCAAGACATCCTTCATCATACGGCCGTTTAACCCAGTCAGGGCTTTCGGATTCGGACCGTCCTTTTTCCCACTTTTCCTTTTTCCGAACTTCTTCTGCGCTCCGATAACTTCCTGGATTCGTTGGTCGCGCATAATATGCAGTTGCCGTCGTAGCAATCGTAATCGTTGGGAAGCTTCTTCCTCTTTCATGTGGTAAAACGATTCGATCTTCTCCAGCTGCTCATCCAGGAATGCGAAGAACTCGTCTTGGCGCCGGTCGACCTCCGACGAGGGAGGAGCTTCAGATTGACCCTGTTTTTCTGTCGACGGGTCCACATCTTGGTGGGGGAAGACTCGCTTCAGGAGTTGAGACCTTCTCTTTGCGCCGGGCTCAGGCGTTTTTGGTGTGGACGGTTTTGTATCGGAGTGACTAGGGAGGCTAACATGGCGCGGGGAGACTGACGAAGGATCCCGACTCTCTGGATTACCGGGGCTGGAGGTGAAATGGATGTGATCCTTCTCGCCGCCGTGGCCGTCCATTTTATCGGATTGATCATCGCGAGGGTCGATGGCAGGATCGGGTAGCTCCAGCGATGCCATGTCCGACGCAGTGGGTGCGCCATGCTGCGGCGATGTGAGAATGCTCCCATAGCTCCCGACGGCAGCAGCAGAGAATCGAGACCCCGGGGAGTGTAGCGGTTGACGCTCCGCGCTACGTGGCACAGGCGTGGAACGCGGACCGGACGATGCAGGATTGTTCCCTGGCCTTGCAGACGGCGTCGGGTAATTATTTTGCGACGGGTCTGAGGGAGTGAGCCGCTTGTCTGACGGACGGTTGGGCGTTGGAGGAACGGTTTGCTCGCTGGTCAATCCGGACGGAGATCGTTTATGGCCATGATGGGAGGAGGATGGGCGGCTTGGCTGGGGATAGGGACTGCGACTCGCTTTTTGCAAGGCGCGCGTAATGGCCTTGACCTTTTTCTTGCCCGCCTATTCAGAGAAAAAAACGCATCGGTTAGTTTCGAGTTCCGTACGGGTTCTTTTTCGTGTTCTGTGTCATTCCGGTGTCTCTTGCCTTGTAGTCGAGGTATTTGGCCCGCCATTCAGGGACTAGCTCCTGTTCCAATTCTCTAAATATAGTCAGCGTGTGCCCAGTGGAATCCGCACATATATATCATGGGAACAACGAACTTGGCAAATTTCATCCTGGAGCTGTAAGATTCCTGGCGGGTAGGCCGCCGTCACGGAGCGACTTCGGGGGTATAGAATCAACAGGAAACTGGCATCGATGGAACGAGTCGGGAAAACCCCCTTGATAAATGATGTGATATGTGTTAGATATATAGGGAGATAAGAGAATAAATAAATGAGATTGAGTAAGGATGAAGGAGTTATTGAAAGTTTGGTGCTGAGAAAAGAAGCTCAGGATGACCAGTCGACCGCATCGTGAAGAGTAGTTAAAATACAAGCCCTCCCACTGTACCGGAGAAATTCCCGTTTTTTTTTTTTTTTTTCCCCCTTACACCCTATCAGGCACAATAAACCATAGCAGCCATACGCTATTGTTTTTTTTTTTTTCTTTTTCCCCTTCTCTTAATCCCACTCGCTGCATCGAACGCTGCAATGTAAGCTGCACGTGCCGCATGCGATGATCTCATTTGTTCGAGACTTGCTTGGCGGCTGATTAACGGGTTGCCAGGGTTGGCTGCATTCCGGAACTGTTGTTGTTCCCTTCCGCCTGGCCTACAGTGTACATAGTACATACTCTGTAGTACAAGTACAGGCTGTGCATGTGGCTTATATCTGTCAATGGTCTGTCAAGCCTATTTAACCCTGTCACTGAGATGACAAGAGGTGAGATCGTGAAACCGAGCCAACAGGATATTTTCTTCGCCGATATGCCGATGCCGATCCAATTGCCGGAATCCAGCATTCATTTAACTCTACGCGGCGCGGGTGATGTGCGCGCCCTATCGCCTTATGGGGCGGCTTCGTCATGTTCATTCGAGTATGCGCATATCTGCCGTTGGGCGCATTGCTTGGGGGTTTGGTTTGTATGGTCTGTACGGTTCGCGCGGATCAATGGGTGTATCATGTTTGTTACATTCTTGCGTGATCCACAGAAGGCTTAGCTGAGCTACTGAATATCTTCGTATTCAGAGGATTGCCGAGGAAGATTGCATGCAGTCGATTCAGATGTAGATAAGGTGTCCGATGACCAGTCTTTTTACAGAACCAGGCGTACCGGAGGACAGGTTACTTTCAGACACGTCCGCGTATCGTGCATTGAGTGGTTTACTGTTGGACATCGTCCACCACAGGGATTTGAGTTTGGTTCCGATGTGGGATATAGATCCGTTTATAGACTCAAGCTGACATTCCATTCCCGTGATAACAGGACACAGGCAAAATATATTGATATCCTAATTATGATAGGCGTTCTTTATTTGCTGCATTATAATCATCGACTTCGTGTGGACTGGACGATCAGAGAATACTATAGGGCTGCACGAAGTCTCTGGCCTCCGCTTCTGTCTTATTCTGTTCCACCTAGACGCTCTCTATATTGTTTCTCCTTAACTCCCACGCCTCCTATCTGACTCGTCAAGGACCTATCACATGAGTTCTGTCTGGCATAGGCCGGTATAGCCTATAGGCACTAAGACCGCTTTCTCTCCCTATGTGCCTCCTATAGAGTGTCTATACTAGAAGAGTTCCAAGAAATTTAGCCTAAAAAGCTGCCAGAATTGATCAGTAGATCAGACGATAACTCCCGAGCACTCTCGCATCAGTGTTGGAAGCATGTCGAATCGTCAATCAGAACAATACCCATCCCACATCCTCTCAGACAATTTTCGTGAGATCAGACCACGATGAGGACCACGAAACTCTCCAATGCATGGCTATTGGGCTGAAGAAATTACCTCGCGCTATCAAACCCGCGCAAATCACGGCTACAAACCACAAAACACCAAGTACTAGACTGATGATGTGGCAAGAATAGTCAAGGAGACCGGCGCATCGAGCGCTCGTTAACTGCATGAACACATGCAGCTAGCTCCTTCTTTTACGTGATGATCTGACAATACCAACTATGACAGAATCGACCACTGGCTAGTTTCTACTCGCTGACCCGGTCTGGTGACCAGAGAGACGGTTCTTTTGCGCAATCAAACGGGACCAGCATTCACAAGCACCGAGGGTTCCAGGTTAGGAGAAAATTTACCTTACCCGGATTTCTATGGCCCGTTGGAATGTTGAGACCGAAAAATGCCGGTACATTAGATGAAGCGGAGATCCGGAAGATCTTGAATAGTGGGACACGACATTTGAAAAGTGGAAAATGAAAGCGCGCCATCAAAAAGTAAAGTCATCACATCAGTGGATCAATCCTTCCCCCCCTCCCCCCCCACTTGACCAGGGAGACCCTTGTATATCGCTGTCAACTTACGATTCGATGTTCGCCTCGCGCGCATTCCCGGAGGAATGCCAACCCGGACTTTGTTGTGAGCGGCTGTTTCAGGTGCTTGCAGTGAGCGTGGAAAGTACAGATACGAGAGCACTGATCCGGATGCTATATTAAATTGCATGCGACCACAATGGCATCCAATGCGGCAATACCTCGACGATGGACCCTTAGTATATTATTACAAGCGTTGGTATGGGTTTCGTGGGCTCTAGTCTTATGGCCCTTGTCCTTGTCGCGCCCGAACATCCATTTGGACCGACTGATACTGGCGTAAGTCATGGTTACAGCACTTGCCTGAGTCTTACAGCTTTGTCCCTCGTGCTGTGTGCAGTGACAAATTCTTATCTTCATCACTCTGGTCAGTACGGCTCATAGCATTCTTGTGACGTTAGCATATGTACCAACGTGTTCAAGAATGATAGAAGACAAGATGACATCTGTATGGATCTGTTAACTCCATAGTCCATTCCTTAGGTGCTGACATGATATATTACGCTGACCAGGAAGCCTCAGGAGAGCTTAATACAGTCATCTGAGAGCCAGGTAGGGGCTACCAGCGCTCTACGGGGCGGGACCTTAATTAATAGGACTTCTCTTGACAGAAGTTTGTCATCATGAATGCGTCTCGATCGCTATCAAGTTTTCTAATTTACATCGCAAAGGTCAGCGACAAATGCGCATATACGGACCGTTTAAGCTGCGGGAAGCCATATTAACCACCTCAGAAGCCACCATCGAATGATAGAAACCGCACGAACTGAATTTACCACCATAGCAACGTATGCAGAATACACAGCCCGGCCTCATAATATTTATCAAGTCTGATCCATTCATATCCTCATAGACATATTTATATACAGAGGTATCATAAAAAAATCCTAATAAACCTCAAATCTACCAGCCGCGGCTAGAGAAGCTGTTGTGAGGCTGGTATTGACCGGGGTTGTACTCCTCAGCACCATGCCCCTGAACGTAGTGCTCATCGTACATGTGCTCAGCGTTCTTCTTAGCGTGGTGGTGGGCCTTGATCTTGTCGGCCTCGTCGAGACCCTTGGTCTCAGCGAGCTTGTCGATCTCGGCGCCGGCGAGACCGGCGAGGAGCTCCTTGGCGGTGGAGTGGGAGACGGTCTTGCCTGTGGAGGAAAGTTGTGTTAGCGCTATGTTGCTTGGTGAGGGGTAGTGGTGGTGAGAGATAGATAAGAGGGGTACGTGGGGTTAGAGGGGTATAGGGGAGAAGGGGAAAGAAAACGTACCTTGCTTGCGCTGGTGGTCCTCAAAAGCCTTCATACCGGCGAACGAGGCGGCACCGGCGAGAACCTCGTGGGAGAGGTGGCTCTCGTGCTTGTTCTCGTCTTCGTACACCTGACGGTGAGCCTCGTCGGATTCGCCTGTGTAGCTTTGTTAGCTTCGTTCAAAGTGGGATGGAAGAGACAGGCGTGAACATACCCCAGCCCCAAGCCATTGTGTTGGATATGTGTGTATAAAGAGAGATAGATAGAAAAGATAGAGATCAAGAGATTGAGTTGCGAGTGAGTGATTGAATCTAGAAGAAGACAGCAGAGGGGACCCCTCTTTATATCACTGAGCAGGAGTACAGGTGTCCCATTGCCCCACCATCATACGGAGTCCTCAGCTGTGATCCAGATGGCTTAGACTAACTGGGGACACATCACGCCTTCAGCTGAGTCCTCTACACTACTCCAATCGGCGGTTGTTATTGGACACGTTTGGTGAGAATGGGGGTCGGGGCGAGTATCTGTATAGAGTACCATGGGTCTGTATGGAGCTGTATGGAGTTGAGTGTGTGTACCCCTGTAAATACTCTGTATTGTATCTCCGAGGTCTATTGTATGATCGGTGTCGGCATGTGGTGGATCAGCCTTACCGTAGCCAAGACGCGGATAAAGGCTTGTCTCTGCCCTACGACTTGGCCAACGTATGCAGCTTGGCGATAGAATAGAGTACGGAGTAGAGATGTAGATATCTGTACTACAGAATCAATGGTATGGATGACAGTCAAATGAATGCTTTCCCAGGTTACAATACAAGCCATCCCGTCTCAAAGTATGTCCAAAGCAAATCTTACGAGTCTCTCCGAGACCCGAATGTTACCGATCAGGAACGTACCAATACCATACAATACTATTCCGTACCATAACGTGGCGGTGTGTGGCTGATGTTAAATTGTCTCATAATGCTCCATCTTTTCCCTCGATCTTAGTGGATCTTACTGGATGGTCAATACCAGGCAGCAACAAATACGAAACTCAATTGATGATCTCTATGTATACCGCCTCGATCGGTGCCCTACAAAGTAAAAATAAAACAATCGATCTGTTTCCCCTCATCTTCAGTAGGAGTGAGGCTGGTGAGCATAGGACAATTTACGTAAATCGCTACGTGCTCAGTGTCTATTTTCGTTGTGGCGCATCGATCGGGCTCAGTTGTGGGGTTGTGGTGGTCTTGGTGGGGTTACTGGATCGGGAATTTGTTGATATCTAGATGGTAGGGCGCAATGCTGGTGATGATGGGAGTGGTCTGTATACGTTATCATCCCGAGTCATCTGCATACGGTCCTTAGTAAAGAGGGTTGAATCGTGGGGTCTCTAGATCTTCTGCCCTGAGACAACACGACGACGGAGGATTCGGACTTAGAGTACGGTGACTCTAACTTTGCAGATAACATGACTATCACCTTTATGACGAAAATATATCTGATGCGTTTGAACCGGTTGGCTCTGTCTGCTACATCTGTGGCTACGATTTCGGGATTGCGTCGGGGATAGGATGGTCTGTAGCAGGAGTGAATAAGGCCAATCTTCCGCCTAGTGTTCTTACTGCCCATGGACTGACTAATGGGCGGTCTCGGTATCCTCCTTATTGGTACGCTTCTGTATCCTCTGAGTATGCTTCACGATAATCATGTCTATCTTCGTTAGTTGACTCTTGAATGGCAATTAGTTCTCTTCAACCCCGGCACTCAGAAATGCCAATTATCAGACGTGGCATTCTACCACTGGGATTATTATCCCACGCTTGCAGTTCCGTAGAATAGTGAAGAGGGTTTTGTTGGTGAGAGGAAGTGGTTAAGGGAAAGTGCCATCTTGTAATGTCTACTCTCCCTAAATCATCACTAGATCCCGCAGAATGTGAAGGCCTGGTTGGCTATCAGGTGCACCCCCGCTGAAGGAAATTCACTTTCTCACCATAGAGTCTTTTTGGGGGGGTCGCATTGCAAAGACCGACATGGGGACTATCCTGTCCATTCTGCGTCGGAAATATGAAGAATGGGGGTGTGGTACCGAAAGAAGCGAAGTGGATGGTATGCCCATAAGTGCAAAGTGCAGGGGTAAGATCAACGGTCCCTGCCATCTAACCAAAGGCTACTAGCATCTAGCTGATTCAGGTAATGATAAAAAGATTCAATCTCCAGTCAACAAAGCCATATACACGACAAAAGAGATTCAAGAATGGCCGCCCTAATCACCGTTGTCGTCTCTACCATTTCCCTGCAGAAGTACATACTATGTTTCGTCCTTGATAAACTTTCATTGCCAGACATTGCCAGTGTAGAGAAAGCCATGGGATCGTATATTGATGATGCATATTGGCGACCCAGAAACTCCACTGACCTGAACAATTTATGTGGACACCTTTTGTAATTCCTGTGGCCAAGGAACACTCTGCTCAAATGAGTCTAGTAAATTTGGGGGTGAGCTCTGATCATCGAGAACGCTAACCAGGACCAGGGCCGCTTATTATTTATCTGGTCCTAGTGTCCAATCAGCCAGAGTATCACATGTGAAGTGCTATTTCGAGCCATGCAGACCTTAAAACCTGCCCATAGCATCTAAATGCGTCATGGCTGAGGTATTACACACTGACCCTGTAGCCCACACGGTACATATGCTGCTGTACTCAAACACGCTGTATATGTAGTGGGAAGTAGAGCAGAGCATGAATAGTGCATCCATCGAGTGCATGAGCTGCGACTCCTGATGGGCAGAGTCGCCTGGTTCAAATTAGGGTTTGTAGCCAGCCTTTCGAATAACCTACTGTGATCACCATTGTGAAGTATAGACATGGGCAGTCTGTCAACCGCTTATCTGTATCCGAACCACGCAGCAGGCGTTCGATATTATATCATAAAAAGCCCGTGCCTTAGCCACAATATATAGGTCTCTTAATCTCTATGAAGGGGCTTGGTTGAACAGGCGTATTTGTGTCGAAGGGCAAATCAGCAAGCCAGCTCTCGACAAGAATACACTCTGCTTAAAATAGAGTTTAAGTCGACGCGTATTGAAAGAGGTAGTGACACGCTCACACGTCCAATGTCACATAAGTTGTCTGCGAGCCATCACGCCGGTTGACGATGACGCGGGCATGTTATCTGCTTACCTACAGTGCATCGACTTGTTAGACTAAATGATTTGAATTTGGCTAGCCCAGTGAATGCCTAGGAAGAATGCGCCGAGAAGTTGTAATAGTGAAGGAGGGGGGTTAATAGATCAGGAATAGCTGTGGCAGGCGGCAGAATAACATACCATACATACCGTTTCTGCTAATCAGTTTCATTCAAGATTCTTATCAGCTATTGTGATACATTTCTGCAGAAATCTCGAGGCTTGTCCTTTACGTTTTCGGTCCTATTTCACGCCGCTTTTTGCTCCCTGAGCAGCCCGGAGCGGTCAGCAAACTGTGCCGGAGTGATCCTGGAGTGGCCCGGGAACAATCCTGGAGCATACATTGATTGCTCAGGCTGCACCCCGATAAGGGAGCCAGATAAAACGTGCAAGGCTAAGCCTACAATCTTACCAAACTAAACCGACACTTTGGTTTAGTGGTGCCATAGAATAACAAAAAGCCCACATTTTACAATTGTAGTCCACTTTACAGGTAATGACTACTTCCTATCACCGGGGATGATGTTAAGAACCAGTGCCAATTCTGCTACTCAGCCTGTTCTCATGAAACTCTGGAACTTCACACTAATGTAATCAACCCCGAGCGACGAATTCCCGCCGCAACCACCAACACCATTAGATTCGACTATATAAGGATGAAACAAATAGCTACTCACTAGGACAACTCCTTACAATATGTCCAATAGCCCTGCAGCCACTGCAGCGTGGTGGAGCACGCTGGCGAGGCATAGATGTCTGTCCCTCATTCTGGTCCTCAGCTGCAATCAAGCTGCTGAATGCAATCTGGACCTTCCTATACAAATAAAATAATATCATTTCCTAATACAATCTATCTCCTTATCTTCTTCTTTATTTTTTACTCGTTCTCAGTCTGTAGAACTTTAATTTCTTGTTGAGGAAGGTTTGTATTCATTGCCATCTGTGCAGTCCTTTCAAGATGTTGAATATGAGAGATTGTGCTGCTAGAAAGTGTTTTCTTAAGGTTTTTCTGTAAGCTTTGGATTTTGTGATCAAGCTGACGAATATTCTGGGGTGTTTGGAAAGCAGAGATTGAGCCTTCAACTTCAATAAAATGTGGTATTGGCGTACAAAGTTGAAGGCTGATTTTCTCAAGAACCTAATCTTTATCAAGTCGTTTAAGACTAGCTCCTGCAAATGCAATGCATATATATTCTTTTGGGTAGAGACTGCTTTGCGTGCAAGGGAATATGTCACGGGCTCAATAGCTAGGAGATATTAACGAATTGATATTCCTATCTAAACCAACTAGTAGCCATCGACCAGAATATCGAATCTGGAGAAGAAAAGAAAAATAGAGGCAAGTCTATTTACATGAAGAAGCCCCATATGGTTGTGTGTGGTCTCGCTAAGCAGCTTGTTTGTCTTGATTGCTTCCATGGTATTGTTTGCCGTGTTGATGATGTTTGCTGATGAAGGCGCTGGGCTGAGCCGTTACAGAATATAAATGCAAGAAGTCCTCATCAATGTGGTTGTTTCCAGCAGCCATCATCCCCTCAACCAAGTTGCCGTACGCACATTTGAGTGGCCCAAAAACACTAACATCCAGTGGTTAAAGGAGATGAGATGTATGTGAAGGCGTATAAAGACAGATGATTGCATTATCCTTGCAGAAATCATCAAATTCTGCAGTCATATGACTAGAATGACCATCAAGGATAAGCAACCGCTTTGCACCAGATGAATTCTGCTTAGAATGAGGTTCAAACAACTCATTTAGCCAGTGGAGGCCTATTTCATCTGTTGTCCAGCAATTCTGACTTAGTGCAAGCTTCCAACCTGTATCTGTATGAAGATCGAGTCCCTGATGCCAAGCAGCCTGTTATTCCTTTCCTTTTAAAGATAATCATGGGCGGTATAGGGATTCCCTTCGAGCTGATGCATTCAATGATAGTGTCTGTCACGGGCTCGGAAGAGTAGATAATAACGAACTGAATTCCTATCGAAACTGTTGTAGCCATTGACGAGAATATCGAATCTGGAGAGTAAAGAAGAAAAGGAGTCTATCTATAGGAAAAAGGAGTTTTCATCCATGGGTTCTGTGGCCGCGCCAAGTGCTCTCTTTGTTTGTTCGCATGGCCGTTTTTGTCGATATCAACAACATGAATCGGCATTGAGCTTTTGAGCAGTCACAATATTTGGGAAAGAAGGAGCCATACAAATTGAATCGATCTTTTTTTTTTTTTTTTTTCTTTCTTTTTGTATGGGTACTTGCTAGCAGCAAGTGTACTGTCCTAAGAGTTGTGTACGCTAGAGTAAACAGTGATTGTCTTGTCTAGGTTAGTAAGCCTTTTGCTATGTTTGGTTGAGTTAGTATTGCCCGCAGTGCCAACTCCTCTTTTCTCTCTACCAACCATAGTCGGTCTTTATCAATTAACACCCTGGAGATTAAGGATGGGCTTGGCTACCTGACTGTCTTCTGTACAACGCTGAGACTACTTAAATCTCTTGTGATGCCCTTCGGCCTGACTAGCGCGCCGGCCTCTTTCCAACGATCCCTAGTTATTACGATAGTTCCAAGTATAAACTGACACGTTTCCTTTGGAATATTGAGATAGATAGATCCTCAGTTACTCAACGATTTCCATTAGCTACCCTTAGCATGTGTATGTATCGGCATTATTATTAATAAAGTCCATCTGCTTCTCCCTGAAATCGTCCTTGATAATCCGCGGTCCGGACTCTCGATGCTCAAACATCGCCTTCTCTTCGGGATTCCAGGTTGGCCACTGAGGTAGGTCTTTCAAGCCGTGGTTGTTCGGGTCCTCGCTATTGACAAATGCAATATAAGTCGACATGAGATTCAGTGAGTTTGTCGAAAGCTGTGGGGGAAGAAGTCCGAAGCTGTTCAGAAGAACATCACTGACATGAAAAGAACCCAGAAGAGGTAGATTCGTCAGTCCGGACAGTGCGCCGATTTGGCCCAGCACAGGTAGGCTCTGTTCGATGAGACAGGTGTAAACCTTCTGCTGGGAGTAGGTATGCTGGAGAAGATCACGACGACCGGCTTGGAACTTGGAACCAGTTAGACAACAATAATTTGGGAGGGTAGAATAAGAAAAACACTAACAGTGTAATCACCAATCGCTGCAGATAGTCGCTTGTACTGCGGCCCCAGCTGGTTTGCGGAACCAGTATCGAAAGGTGAGCCCTCTGCTGGGTCTGCAGAATACTGGTCTGTAAACGCCTTGACTTGCTGAGGTGTTAGATTTTGGAAAAATACGTCATGAAAGAACCTTTGGAAGTCTTCGTCAGTAGTGATATTCAAGGCAGGCACAAGGCTGAAAAGGGTTCCTTCATCCTTCATGTCGCTAATAATATAGGGAATTTTAGCGACTTTGCCTTGACGTAGAAGCTTATGAGGCGAGTCAGTGAGATATTTGCCATCAGGGCGCGGATACCACGGCACTGAGGTGCTTTCGTATGATAGGAAAGTTGGAAGTCGTTGCACAGCATTGTAAATATGGTTGTAGCTAGCCTTGCGCAGACAATCGACCTTGTCGGAGGCAGAGCCACATCCAGAGTTATTGGCCATAAAGTCGAAGACTTTTTGGGCGTGGCGATAGTCCTTGAGTTTCATAATACTACCGGAGGCCATGATTGCGGAACTGAAAAGGCCTTCGGTATCGCCATCGTTCAGGACCATGTGCGTAGCGATCGCGAGGGAGCCAGCACTTTCGCCGAAGAGAGTAACCCTGGACGGATCGCCACCAAACTGGCGAATGTATTTCTGGACCCATTGCATGGCGACACTAACGCCCATCTCGTTAGTTGAGAAGACCTTGACTCCAATCGGAACATAATAACCCACCGTTGGTCCTTGAGAAGAAGATTGGAAATGCCGGCATCAGTGATCTCTTGAGATGCGAGGGTACCAAATGCATTGAGGCGATGATTGGCCGAGACAAAGATGATAGGTTGTCCCATGTCCATGGATCGTTTAACAATGTTAGCTCCCTGATAGATCAATCCCTTTGATGTCTTAATTAGCACTGCTCTTGGAGTAAGAGGGTGTCATGCCATACTTGGACAGCCGTTGTCTCAGCACCTAGGGCTGCACTAGATCCAAACTCGAAGCCGCCTCCATGAATCCAAAACAACACCGGCAGACCTTCAGTAGAATTGATACCCGAAGGCAGTTGCACGTTGATAGTTAGGCATTCCTCTCCCTGGTTCTCAATTGGCACAGCAGTGAATGCGAGTTGCTGGACAGCTCCGAGTAGTCCTCCAAGTTCAGAATTGTCGCCGCTCAAGGGTGACGCTATCAACTGCTGTTGAGGGCACGAAATTCCATACTTGGTAGCGTCCTGGACCCCATTTAATTTTTCGGTAGCACCGATGAGAGTCGGATTCTCAAGGCGGCCTGCCTTGCCAAATGGAATCCCGAGAAAGCTATCAACACCTTGAATACTTGTTGAGCCTTTGAAGGTGCCGTAGTCAAGTACGGTTTCTGGGGCGGGCCCTAAAAGGCCATTCACGAGCGGAATAGCGAAAGCCACCAGCACACGTAGGGCAAACAGCAAAGCCATAATTTATAGAATTTTGCTCCAATATAAACGTTGCATAAATTATTGAGAAGACAACCTTTCCACGAACCTCAACGAGTCGACGTTTGTGGATGTTTATATACCTTTTCCCCGGGAAACAGTTCATCGTCGTTTCGTATGGGGAATGAGAAACTCTGGTTGATGAAGAGAACTTTGTTGGCGTACAATCTCCATTTTGCACGTAGCTGCTTGCCACCATTGCTTGCCGAGATGGACTCTGGGGTGACTCTGCGGGGATTTAAGCTCGGAAATTCCAACACAAAGCCAATAGGCGGGAGCATAATGTTGTGTGAAATTAGGAAGCTTTCAATAGCTCGATCCAAGAATTTCCGCGATCTTCATTTTATCTCAACCCGCTAGCCGCTGGCCGCTACCGATTGCCGCGGGTACGTGATGGGTAATGTGCGGAGGTTTAGGCTTAGAGATTCAGAGACTTAAGCAGATCCTAATATCGACGAGTCTATTTCAATCGAAAGACCCAAGGATTTCAAAAGAAAGGGGTAGAATCCGTATGTAAGTCGAGCAGGCTCCTGTTATTTACAGAGTATAGTTATGCACTAAGCCTGGCATGTCACGGAGCATGGACTCTCGGTAGTTGTGTGGCATTGTTTATTGGCTTGGTCTGTTGACGTAGGGCATGAACCTCTCTCACACTCTAGAGAGCCCGTCGCCGGCAGACTTTTTCCTTTGCCTCGTGTTAGAATTTCGCTAGATAGTCTGCCAATAAATCGTTATTGCATGAGGGACCATCACATAGTTCTAACATCATTCTTATTATTTTCTTTACAGCCCCTCTTTAGTGCATACAGCTAGGACTCCATCAGAGAGGTCAATACACTTGTAATAGAAAGCCCCCCAACAAACAAAATGAATGAACAGATGAACGAATGAACGGGCTGAATCAGTCAAGATGGCATGAGACACCACTGAACAAACCTGAGTCAACATGTGATTCTGGACATGAAAGAACAGGGTTGAAAGACTATCACCCATAAAGAATTACTGGTTCGGTGCCATGACCACCTCCAGTAAACTGTTTGACTATGTTGCCGACATCTTCAACCATATGATCGATCCCAAGAATGAATACTGCAAGCAGATGGATGAAGAGCTTGTCCAGACCCTTCATACTGAGCTCCACCGCTCCAGAAACACAAATCCTGGCTAGAGGACAAAGAGAACTAGATAGATGATCTCATGGCTGAGTGTGATGAGTACAAGACAGCCCATGCTGAGGCAGAGTTATATTCTCAGGGATTCACAATGGAGAGTGTCAGATCAACAGATTGTGCTTGCATACATGTATGGCTTATTTTGTAACTCCCAGGAAGTCCTAAATGCCTCTTATGGAGAACTGGGTTCCTTGAATACACTGTCGTCAGTCCTGGTTACTATAGAGTGGTCATTAAGAAATATGTACATACATGGCACAAGTTCAGAACATTTCATGAGAATGAGGCTGAATAGCACAATTTGCACTGGTTGTAACCTCACAGGGCAGTGATGGATAGTAATTATTACTTGTAAAGTGGACCACAGTTGTTGGATAGAATGTTTTGCTATATTATGGCACTACTAAATCAAAGCGGTCAGTTTTGTGAGGTAAGATTTCAGGCTTGGCTTTGCACGTTTTATTTGGCTCCCTTACCAGGATGCAAGTGATCGTAGCCTGAGCGATCAGGGTACGATCTTGGAGCAATTTGGGATCACTCTAAGGTCACTCCAGCGCGGGTCCCTGATCGCTTCGGGCACACACCACCCTGGTCTGGATACGCTCCGGGCTGCTCAGGGAGCAAAAAGCGGCGTGAAGTCGAACCGAAAGCGGAAAGGGCAAGTCTCGAGGTTTCCGCAGAAATGTATCACAATAGTAATCCTGGGCAAGCGAACTCAAGCAGCAAATGAGACCTATCCTCATACTCGATCGAATATATAATCCTACTTGCCGGCGACTACGAACCCCGAAAGAAGGAAGATGCCCACCAAGACCCCTCACCTCTCCGACTTCCCCTCCCACCTCACTATCACAATCACTCCTCCCCAATCCTCCGCATCCTCCTCCCAATCCCCACCAACACCCAACATCCTCCTCCTCCTTCACGGCCTCGGCGACTCCGCCCCTTCCTTCACGCAACTAGCCCGCGCCCTGAACCTCCCCGAAACCACCGTCCTAACCCTCCAAGCCCCGCACCCGCTCCCCTTCGACCTACCCGGCTTCCACTGGGGTGACGACGTAACATTCGATAATGCCGGCGGACTGGATATGGATGCTGGGTTTGGGAGGGTGATGAAGACGATTACGGAGGATGTGGTGAAGGGGGTTCTTGTGGGGAAGTGCGGGTATCGGTTGAGGGAGATTTTGGTGCTTGGGCTTGGGCAAGGGGGGATGCTTGGGTTGAGCGTTGCTAAGGAGTTGGGATTGTCTTCAGAGGGGGGGGATAGGTGGTTATCGGGGGTGATTTCGGTGGGAGCGCCGTATCCGTTGTCTGGGAGTACGATGGTGGCGGCGAAGAATCGGACACCGGTGTTGTTGGTTTCGGGGAGGGATTCACCGGCTGTTACGGATAATGCTGTGCAGCGTACGAAGCAGTTGTTTGAGTTTGTGGAGGGGCATCGGTATGCAAGGAAGGGTGATACGATGCCGCGGAGTCGCGATGAGATGTTGCCCGTTATGCAATTTTTTGCGCGGAGGTTGCGCAGTAGGCAGGGTGTTCCTGAGGGGAGTGTGGAATTGACCTGATCAATTGTTCTTTATTGTACATTACTACATCCTGTCTCTTGCTTTTTCTGTACATAATAGTCTAGGGGGGTGTAGATTTGACATCCATATCCTCCACGGCTTTCCGCGCCTGTTCAATAGTTTCGCGCGCTTCGTCTTCAGTGCTCTCGATAGCAGGTCGACCACCTTCCTGCACCAGTGTTTGCAACTGCTCCTCTGTCGATCGCAAAGCCGTCCGGCCCTCTTCCCGAACTTCGTCCTCCCAGAATTCGCGCGCGCGTTCCCATTTGGTCTGTTGTCGGCGCAGCGAGTACACCAGTCCCACCGCTGCCAATGTGCACGTCTCGTAGACAGACGCCGTAGGGAACGAGAAATAAGTCAACCCCGACAGTGCAGACGTCAGCGACGTCGTCGACAAGCTGAACAGCACCAACCGTTGTGCCAGCGCCTGCAGGGCCGGTACGGTTGTGTTAAGTAATCGCGTGCGGCTAGTGGAGATCTGTACCGGCCAGGGCACGGGTGGAGATGTCTGTTCCACGAGTGCTTGCTGCTCTCCTTTAACCTCTGATGGTTCAGAAAGGCCCAAGTCGTCCATCAGGCCTGCCTGCTGGAGCTGCCCCGCCGTCCAAATGACCTCCTTCTCAGCACCCTGCAGATACCGTCTCTCCAAGATTTCAGATGTGAGCATGCTCACATCATCCACGCGCAAGAACAGCTTCCACCACGCCAGACCTCTCCACCGCTTACTAGCGAAGCCCTCTTCCAAAGAACTCCGGAGCTCTGAGTGCGCTCTCTCCGCCCACAAACCAACAGATCGGTCCAGCTCCGTTCGGACTTCCTCGGAGACACTGGCTGATTGCTGTTCCTGAGCCTTCCAGGCTTCCTTGGCAAGGACGCCCTCTTCTGCTGCATCAAGCAAGGACAGAATCAACGTTTTCAATGATGGATCCAGACTTTCTCCGCTTTCCCGCATGGACGTCAACCAATCAACAACCGGTTGCACGCCACTGCTGTTCCACCCGCGCTCGTAGAGTGATGCGTTTTGCACAGACTCGCGGAACTTGCTCAAAGACTCCTCAGCCTGTTTGATATCCACAAAAGCGAACCGGTCATTCCTCCTTTCCTTGTCCGAAACTTCCATCTCAATCGCTCCGTAGACAGACTTCTTTTCTCTCTTCAAATCGGACCGCGTAATCAGGCCGCTATATGAAACTAGGTCCTCCATGCCGCTCCCACATACGATGCTCTTGTGAACCGGGTAGCGTACGACATTGTGTCGACCGGAATGCGAAGTGCGGATGGTCACTGTCGGGACGAGGAATGTGTCTGCTGTGAACTGGGCCACTGATGAGTCCGCCTCTGCGCCTAGATTAGAAACCAGGATCTCCATGTTGGCTTTCTTCAATAGCTGCGAGGGAATGGAAATCGTGGGAAGGAGGTTGTTCGGGATGTTCTGGCATTCTTCGCCGTATCTTATGCTCCGTTAGCAATTAAACAACCAAGATAAGAAGTAGGATGACAATACCGTATCAGTAACCCCCGCGAAGTATCAGCCTCATATCCCTCCAGCATGTCCTCCCAATCCTCCCTCGACGATAGCGGATCGGAAAGCAACAACCGGACAAGTCTGCGCGCAGCATTGGTATCGTTTAATCCGAGTACTGCAGATCACGATTAATATCATCCTCCTTCCAACGCTTAGGTGAGAGATAAACTCACCAGCAACCCGTACAAGCGGCTCCTCCGACTCCAACCCCCTCAGAGCCAATTGCAACCGACTCAAATTCACCCGGTCCGTCGCAACATCCCCAATCCGATTCAACGCCGCATACAATTCCTTAAACCGCGGTGGTACATTCTTGCCCGCGTTAATCGCGGCTGATGTGGTAAACGTTTGTCGTTGAATATTCAATTCCCCGTATCGACCTGGCGGGATAATGCCGCTGGAGGTCGTGCTGGTTCCGGAGCGATAGGTTCTCCGACGCGTTGAGATGGTTCGTCGCCAAGTTGAGCAGGAGGGACAGTAAAAGACTCCCCCGCTGTCCAGAGGACGCGATAAAGATTTCGGCAATGAGCCGCGCAGATTTGGTGGCATTGACTGCGGTGGACAGTTCGATCTGGTTGTTGGAGGGGAGAAACGAGGGAGTCGGCCGGAAAAGGCTGAAGGCGGTTCTTGGCGGGGAACTCACTAGCATTCCTACCTACGCAATGCACTAAATTAAGATGCGAATATGTAGATGAGCCTATACACGGACACCTATAGAAATGATATTTCATATCTAAACGAAGAGGCTCAAATCCACATGTACACAACGCAAGGCAGAAACAATCATACCCAATGCTCAATGCCTCTTATACTCACTGCCAACTTTTAAA
>NW_024467299.1:449454-473529 GCF_000600275.1 Aspergillus ruber CBS 135680
ATAGATATCACTGTATAAATTCATCAACTCATGTAGCCCAAGACGTCGCAGACGTCTCGTGGCCACTGTCCAAGGATATACACGAAATGGACCTCCCGGTGTGCCGTTTTCAAAAATTTTGGTACATTAATCGGCCGTCCCAATCCTAGCAGAATCAAAAAGGAAAAGTCAAAAATTAAATCAGAATGGCCATGACAACCACAATATCACGGACGTCATATTCCTCTATAGATTATCGGAGCCGCAACTGAGTTGGGACGTACGCTGGACTCAAAAGACCGTCGACAGATTCATCATCCGATCAGGCTTCCTGGGTCTCGTCTCGTTGCCGGCGACTCTTACCTGATCCAGCAGACCTATGGATTGTTAGAAACTTTTCAACTTCTCTTCGCTTGTTCCGAAGGGAAAAGCACTTACATGCTGATACGTCGAGCCACAGTTGCTAGCCCGGCATCATTGTCAGCCTCCTGTTGAGCACGCTGGAGAGCCGACATTCTCTGCTCATCGCTCCTCCGGTAAACCTCCTCCTTGGTCGGGGGTAAACGTTCATTCTGCAGGTCAACCTTCCGAGCATCATCAAAGTTGTTGATAGCCTGCTTAATTCCTTCTGCTCCCAGCATCAGAGTACCCGCGGGAAGACGACCTCCAGCAGCGGTCTTGAGTTCAGTGACCTTCTCCGACTCTTCACGGAGCACCTGGAAGAAACGAGACAGTCGACCAATGGCAAGAATCTTGTTTTTGATTGCTCGGCGCTTGAACTCGCTGCTGTCGACGTCCATTGGTAGCGGTGGCGACCCAGGACCAGAGGCCGATGTTGGTGTCTCATCTTCGAGTTCCTCCTTAGAGCAAGTGTTGAGGATGGCGATAAGCATGTCCGTAATCTTCTCGCCGACGAAGGGAAGCGACCAGGTAAAAACGTCCATGAAGTTGGGCAACCAATAGGGGTGGGGTGTGCAGTTGAATTGACGAATGTTCATAACGTTGTTCTCGTATTTCAACACGGCAGCCTTGTTGTTGTATACGTCCAAGTAGTTCGGTGCGCTGAAGATGGTCATCACACTTGGGAATCCGGTCGTGCGCGTCTTGCGGTACATGCGGTACCCGGCATCTTGTGCCTCATGTGCCCGGATGATCGACAGTAGGTTATTCTTCTCGAGGAAAGCGCATGCAGCAGGGTAGGAGAAGAAGTACGAACAGCCTCGAACGCTGTTGTGGACAAAGTATTCGCCAGTCTTTTCTTGTCCGAATTCTTCCAGAGGGTCGGCCCATAGGATATCACACATCAGGCCGTGGGTTGGAGGTTCCCTAAAGCGATCAATCTGCCACAACATTAGCATTTGTAATGCTGAATCCCTGTAAAAACGGTTGAACATACCGCCTTGATATCTTCCAGTGTATGCAATTCGGGACTAAGGCCTCCATGAATACACAAGAATTGCTTGTTCATGACCGCCGCTAGCGGCAACGAGCAGAAGGATTCGATGCAAGCCTCATAGATTTCCTCGCTGTACTTGTGTTTACATTCGAGTTTGAATGTGAAATAATCCGTAAGATGTCTGCATTCGTGGTTGCCTCGCAGAAGCCAGAGTGTGTTGGGGTACCAGATCTTCAGAGCCCAGAGGTACAGAACGCACTGAAAAAGCGTCAGATCCAGGCCCGCAAGTTAAAAAGGAGAACATACCTCAATGCTGAAATAACCTCTGTCAACATAATCACCCAGGAACAAGTATCGCGTCTCGGATGGATCGCCACCGACTTCAAACAATTTCATCAAATCGTAGTATTGACCATGAACGTCACCGCACACCGTAATGGGTGCGTCCATTTCTAGCAGGTTGGGCTCCGACCTCAGTACCTCTGTACCCTTCTTTATAATCCATAGTGCCTGTTCTGCCGAAAGACGACCTTCCCGATAAAAGTGCTGTCTAAGGAACTGCAGGTTCGGCTTTGAGGGGTCTTCAGGAGACCAGAAGGACTCGTCCGAGGGGGTGTTTGAGGCGGGTGCTTGCACCTCTAGGGATTCGCAAGACTGTTAGCGACCGAACAATTATAATCTCTATCATTTGTCCCTTTTTTTCATACCTTTAACTACTCTTTCCTGGGTGGACACCTGGCTGCCATCTTCCATAGTATGTAGCGTGAAATCGATCTCGGGGACCGGTCTCTTGTCCGTCACCGCTCGCGCCAAATTCCGGTCCATTTTCACCGAGAAAGGTCGAGTCGCGTCTGAGGAAGGGGGGAACGGATGAGAGAATAGGATAAGAGGAAAAGGAGAACAGGACCAACAGAAGTTGGCAGCGCGGAGGGAAGAGATTGGTGGGGTTAAGCGCGGCGAAATCACACACGAGAGCGATCGATGTCGAGTCCAAGCAAATAGATCGTAGAGGGCAGAGATAAGGATAAAATAGTATCCCAGAAATGACTGGACCTATAAGATAGAAGGCAAAAAGAGAAGAGAAATTATCAGATTGAAAAGACCCGAGTTAACTCTTTTTCAGGAGCAAAAACAACCAGCAACGGTAGTGGCCAAGGCGTCCAAAAAGGGACTGATTCAGTCGATGTGGGGAGAGCCAAGAGGAATAGAGAACACTTTTCTCCTGACCAGGTGAAATAATCAATATGGGAGAAGAGAGATGTATCATAAAAGAGGCAAGCAAGAGGCGAGTCAGTGAGAGAGATCTCTATTCTCTGGCTGGTTGAAAAGGAGCCTCAGCCTAATTGGGAAGAACACACTGCTTATTCAACTTCGGGATCCACGCGCATTGGCTCCTTTTGCGGGGAGATTACTATCGCCTCTTCACCTTCATTATTATTTCACCATCTGCTTCAACATGTACGAATCATATAGTAAGTATTTATTGCTGTCCCATGAGAGGACCTGTGCTGACACGCATTTAGGACCGCATCCCTTTCTGGCCCAGGTCCCTTTGACCGTCTCCCCGTTTATCAATCTGCCCTCCGCGATTACACTTCCCTATACATACAAATCTGTCCCCTCCACGCTACCACCCTCCGTCACAGGCGATCCCGGGAATCCCGATACTAAACCCCGTTACATCGTATCAGCGAGTGGTGAGCATGCCGCGCATCCAGACGAGATTCTAGCTGCTTGTCAGTCGCTCGAGCAACATCTAAGAAAGACTCGGAGTGACGCAGACGACGCCATCAAGCAATGGGAAGAGTCTATTCGCCAACGGGATCTTGCTGAGAAAAGACGAGTTGCTCCGGGGTGGCTGGATCGGGAAGAGAAGATACTTCAACCGAGTAGAGCCAGTTTCGCTTCGCCGTCTGCGGGTGGGGCTGAACAGAGTCTGCTAGACAGCACGCCTGCTGATCAGGGTGCTGCCACTCTTCCATCGATGAAGCCACGCGATGAGGGCAAGGAGCTAGACCAAGCGTTTGGCAGAATGGGCGTGAAATGAGCGAACCCCAGCCGCCCTACTTTGCCATTCTCCAATACTTCATAAGCCTGTGTGGCATCACCGTACTTTGCTCAGTGACTCATTTCTGGTAGCAGGACAATTATTATCTATCTAGTGCCTGAGGGCTCTAATCTGAGTGGTCAACTATCTTCTCACCCAAGCACGGATATGAGGCTGGACAAGGTGATGCAAGAGCATAACCAACAAATAGTGACGATAAACATGCTGTGTTACTGTATACGCAATACTCGAATGCCCGTGACTGGGATTTCCGTGCATCGAGACGGTACATTCAGATAAGGGTGAATATGATGCTTTTAATGCTTTATAGGTCGGGAGGTGTGACAATATTTCACCAGAATACATGTATTCACTTCTTCTCCATCCTAAATTTCTTCTCGTTGCCGCTGTACGCCGGACTTTAGCTATCCA
The DNA here is from genome assembly GCF_000600275.1 of Aspergillus ruber CBS 135680. Classification (NCBI taxonomy): domain Eukaryota; kingdom Fungi; phylum Ascomycota; class Eurotiomycetes; order Eurotiales; family Aspergillaceae; genus Aspergillus; species Aspergillus ruber. Next base: position 453,309 of record NW_024467299.1, read on the forward strand.
TATACCAACACGTCCTTTATGTCTTTTAAGAGACCTTCTCTTCATATTACTATGATCACACTATAGGACATGGCAACCAAAAACCACAATAGTGGCCTAATTGGCTATTCAATATCCTTACAGTCACCCACCTAGGGTATCAAACCCACATATACGCCTTTGCTGTGCCCACTGATGGATAGCCCATACTGCCCATCTTGACCTGAGAACCAAATGCGACGTGAATGCCAGGAAACTGCTTACCACCATGCCTGCACCGGCTCGCGACACTCTTTGCTCCCTGCTGTGACGAACACTATCTGTCTGTCAGTTAACACGCGCAAATCTTGCATACAATACATTTGCTGAACGAAGGTAATAGAGTTTCAGGGGCTCATCTATACGTAATAACAGTCCGTTAAGTTACCCGACGTACATGTAGAGTTAGACATAGAGTCGTCTTTGAAACCAGGATCTCAGAAACCCGGCCCAGCCTGATGGCCGATGGAAACCTATAGAATACAGAGCAGTGGCTTAATAACGTTGCGTTCCCGAAATGGATTCGAGGCCGCATGGAGATTTGATGCAAATGTGTGCTGAATCCTGAGCTTGCTGCAAGTATTTAAGCCCTCTTTGACTATAGGCCATGCTCACGCTATAACAGTGTCTCTTGCTAACCGCTCTTGCGGACCATCTGGCGAAACGGTCGCAATTCGGCGAGATGATCTGTATGGAAGTTGGATAAGTGAAGGCAGAAACGCAGCAGATATCATGTTGACCGTCCTCGTCATTGTGTTATCTGCTTGTTACATACAAACCAGACAGCAAATCGCCCCTCTTCCGAGATAAGGTTTCACTAGCATGATAGGATCAAATAGATTATGGGTAAACTGAAGCATTCAGAATTCCGAGCGTATACCACCCATCAATCCTAAAATGGCACTTGAGCCATTTTGGAGATGCCCTTGGTCATGCAATTTTGTGTGATAACTTCCCATTGACATCCTTCATCCTCTGAGAGGCTGGCTGTGATTCAAATGGGAGCCAGTTGTATCAGCCTACAATTGAATATGCGCTGTATTCCAACAAGTATGAAATGATATAATTACTCTTGAAGCATGGTGCCTGAGTCAATGGCACAAGAACATTTTATGAGGCTATGCAGAATGACAGTGTGGACATGCTTTCCCTCTTTGCTTTCCCTCTTGATGAGCAAAAAGGGTGTTGGTATCAATATGATCTAGCCAGTTGAAGGGTCTGAAGAGCTTACCCCTGGGCCAGTGTTGCATCTTGTCTTTCAAACGAGGCATAAGGAAGCGGTATGCATATTGGTCAAGAAGTTTGGAGTTGATCCACTTGTCGAAGATCAAATTGGGAAAACGACTGTGGATTGGACAAGGTACATCGATGGCGCTGCTATCTGTAGAAAGCTTGATCCGACATACAGACAATGCCAGATTATCTAGTCAGCCGGGATAATCTAGCTATGTAAAACTGAAATTCTTTTTGCTTGGTATCTTCAATATCATTTTCTTGTTGGCTCTTCTGTACTGCCATGGCGAAAAATATTGATAAGGCTAAATTTACCCTATTTCCTTTGCTTCTTTGCCTGGATCAGGCAGCTCAATCTCTACCGCAAATGGATAGTCATGTGATAGATAAAATGCTCAACCTGACTTCATAAAAGGATCCTTATATTTCTTTCTTTGTTCTCATTATGCTAACGCGAACTCATTGATCCCCAAGCCCTGATCGCTCCGAACTGCTTAGGGAGCCATAAGCGGCGTGAAGTCGGACCGAAAACGAAAAGGGAAGGTTGAAAGGTTCCCAGATCTACAATAGCTCTTCCGCGAACCAACGTTTCCTCCTCATCTCAACAATACCCCAAATACTCTCCTTGAATTTGCTTTACAACCGTCTCTCCTCCATAAACAGAGCAATGGAGCCTCTCAACACACCCCCCGAAGCCTCCTCCTTCGTCCTCCTCGCCGACCATCAATCGCGCACCCCCGCGTCCTTCCACACAGGCCCGCCAGTCCTCCACTACCACAGCAAGGCATGCAAACTCGTCATTTTTGAGCGTGATCTGCTCTCCGTTCCAGCGTTGAATGCCATCCGCGGCGCATCTTCGAGCGCCACCAATGGAAATGGCGACGCTGAAGGCGAAGAAGGAAAAGAAGTCGTGATCGATGGTGTTGATGTCTGGGTTACTTCTGAGTATGTCCTAGCTACCTACCCTTTCTCAATTTGCTTTCTAGAGATAATTAACATGACATGCGATTATAGTAAATTCCTCCTCTACACTCCCTCCGCCTCCACCGGCCTCACAATCCCCTACCCCTCCATCTCACTCCACGCCATCCAACGCCTAAAACTCCCCACCTCGCCCTCCAACGAAGTCCAAGGCCTGTACATGCAAATCGCAACCCCCACACCAACTGGTCCTACCGCAGACGACGAGGAAGAATGCATCACCCTCACCATCGTACCACCCACAGCACCAGAGACTCTAGGCGGGACATCGACAAGTGAAACGGCAACTCCTACGGCCACTGGACACGCGACGGAGGATCAGTCTGCGACGCAGGTGCTGTACGCGGCTGTGTCTGCTTGTTCGAATTTACATCCTGATCCGGTCCTTCCTGGTGATGAGGATGAGGGCGAAGAATGGGATGGGGAAGGCGATGAGGCAGTGCAGCAGATTGGGCTCCCGCCTGCTATGCCTGGGAGTTCGGGGTGGATTACAGCGGACAATATGCATGAATATTTTGATGAAGAGGGGAATTGGATTGCGGGTGGGCAGGAGCCGGTGTTGCCTTTGGGACCTGGTGCTGGGACGGTAAGGACCAGGGATGAGGAGAATGAAACTGTTGGGCAAGAGCACGAGGGGGAGAATGATGAGGCTAAGTGGCAGAGAACGGACTAAACGTTGTTGCGGGGGTAAAGGGGGTTGTACTTTAGAAAAGTTACCATGATACATCCATTCTTCTAATTACGTCTAGCTAGTAATCAAGGATATCGAGACAAAAAAAAATGCCTGCAATAGCATCAGAAATAAATTAAGACAAAGATATAGTGAAACCAGTCACACTTTTACAATCAACAGCCTTGAACCCCAACAAAAGAACAGAGAACCCAGTCCTACTCCTTCAGGAACCCATCACCATCGTACAAACTCCCCGGCGTGGCCGCTGTCGCCCCAATCCCCAGTCCAACTGTCTTCTTCACCGGCGTCATGGGTTCCGGTTTAGTCGATCTTTGGGTGGTTGCGCGAGACAATTTATCATTATGGGTATCCTTGCACTCTGGTTTCTTGATCCCGCCGGTGCTCTTGTGCCGCTCGATCTGGTTATAAGAGATGTCTCCCTGTAGTTCTATAACTTCACCAGGAGCTGAGGCAGAGGACAGTTTGGTTGATGTTCGCTCAAGCTGAGTGTCGAGCTTAGTGTCCTCCCAGATGGTAACGATATTGCCGCTGCCATTGCCGGGAGTTTTGTTTACTCCGCACGATGGGGAGAGTGGTCTTGTCGGTTGGGGACCGCCGACTACCTCTAATCCTTCTGCTGCGTCTTGATCGTTGTTTGTCGATGTGTTGTTTGTAGAGGTGCTGTTGCCTCGGTTGAGAGTGGAGCTTGACTTCTGGGAGTTTTGGTTCAGACTGTTTCGTCTGGAATTCGAGGATATCGAGGGAGGCGGGGATGTCAAATTCTCTGCCAATGGCATTGAGGAACGCTGGTTGTTCTTTGCTGGTTTCCCAGGTTGACTGCGCGGGCCCTTTACTGCAGACACGCGTGGTTCGCCAGGGGTGGGTGGGTTTTCACGTGTCGAAGGCGATGGGACTTGGTTGGAAGCCGACCATGCGGGAGGACTCTTATCGGGAGATGGTGTGCGAGGCAAACTGGCTTCTCGAGCAGCAAGCGAGGTGTCAATTCCAGGTAAAACCTTGGTGGTGCCGGTGTCCTTAGAGCCTATCCGTGCATGCTTTCGCTTAGGAGGGGAAGTCCGGTAAGAGGCACGGCGGTATGAAGAAGGGCGGCTTCGTTCATGGTGGTTTGGTTTATCTATAGAAATTGCCGAGACACTGGGCAAAGAGGACATGTTGGTTGCTGACAACTCAGAAACTTCGGATCTGCGACTCGCTGCTCCGTCGTGTTCCTCCGGTTCTTCAGCCATGGGGGAGATAACCGAACCTCCATAGGTTATCGGAGGGTGGATTGATATGCGGACACAATTCTGCCGCCGATGGCCTTTGCGCGGGCCATTCCCGCCCTTCAGTGCAGACGGAGGAGGAAGTCGCGGAAGACCGTCCGCGGACAACGGTGTCTCGTGCACGACCACATTGCTGGATCTCCAGCTTGGACTCTCCGAAAGATTAAGCAGATTGTCCGTACTGCTAAGAAGGGAATCAGTGGAGTCCCTTGGAGGGTGTTGGCGCACTGGAGACCGTCGTATCTGGCTGAAATGGGGAAGGAGTGCAGAGTTGTAGTTGATGCCGTTCCAATGAGCAGGAATATTGTTGGGACTTGGATACAATATAGGCTTGTTTCCCAACGACGCAAATCGTGGGTCGCGTCTTGGTGCAGTGGAAGACAGAGATTCACTCCTGCGTGGTGGCGGGCAAATTCGTTCCATACTATGACTCGGACTTCGAGTAGTCATACTTCGACGAGGAGACGTTCGATCCCGTTCCATTCTGTAAGCTTCCAAATCCACCGATCCCGAGGGGAACGCAAACGACCCTTGTAGCGAACTCTTTGTCGAGAAGCTCCTATTCAGACAGCCAACATCGTTGGCGCTGTACGGCACAAATGTTGGACATGGCGGCAATGCTGGCGAGTTGAAGTTGCTGTCAATCAACATCGGCGTTCTCCTACCATCTTCCAGGATAGAGCTGTCTGCCGTATCAAGACTCAGAGATGACAATCTCATGGATGAATCGTTCCTCGACAGACGGAAACGATTAGGCGGATAGGCACATGGAGGCGGAGGTGGCACCGGTTGCTCTGGCATGGTCCCTGCTGTTTGTGTGGTAAGGCTTGTCCCTCGTACCCGGAGGCGATACGGGTCGAATCCCTCGTGTTCATCTTCACGGACCGGAAACAAACTGCTCGAGTAATCCCTATTCATGTACACTGACCATATTCCTGATGAGTGGAGGTTGTTATCAGGACGTGGCTCTTCTCTGTCTGGCGTCTGTCTAGGAGATGTCTCTGCCGGCAGCTCCATGACCCCTTCGACTGCTGAAACCTCCACTTCTTCTTTCGAAACAGAAGGTCGAGTTTCAAATGAAGGCTTCTCAACTGACCGCTTTTCGAAGTTTTCCCCTACAGGTGCCAGAGAACTCCGTCGCGGAGGTCGTCGAAAGGACCAACGCTTGGACCTGGATCTCGAGAGGGACTGGCGCAACGATCGCGGCTTCTCGCTGAGTATGGAACACATCTCTGGATCGATGGGCTTGACTAATCTCTCCCTTGAATCCATCAGAGCCCATTCCGCGGGACTTCCGTATGGCAACTGCCCATACTGTCCCAGGACAGTTCCTTCTTCTGGGGACAGCTCAGTCACGGTTTCGGCAGGGAAATTTTGTAGTCCTCGAGCGTATCGACCATTGCGCGCATTTGCTACTGCCATAGAAAGTCTTTCTTGTCGAATCCTAATCCAAACGACTGTGCCAACTACCGAGCACACAATAAACAACACCGACAAGCTCACGGCCACGGCGACAACAGTTGTTAACGGTATCATGACGAGTTTGCAAGCCAAAAGGATACACCAGACACCGGATGAGCTCACATCGGCTGGTCTCGTTCGGGGATGGACGATGGTGGATGGCAGTGGCACACGATATGGACAGCAGGGATTGGTGTCAAACAGAGCAGATGACAGCAAGAAGGAGCATAGCGACTCTTTGCCTGCGGGGACTGTTTCGTTTGTTATGGATACCAGATCGTAGTCATGGAATGTAGCCAACATAACGGGGACGCGCAAGGAATGCTGGACATAGAGCACACTCCGTACTGGTAACCGTCATCATTGGCCAGTCACAAGTTATTCCCCTATGTTTCCGGGTGCATTAATGAGCAGAATATCAATTGGAATGAGACGATCCTTGATGTTGTTACAGACGGGCATGTCTAATATCGCACTCGATGTTAGTAGAGTATGAGGTATATATTATAGAGAATTTGCTGAGTTCCGGGTTCTTGTCATTAGTTTCTCTGCCATTCTAAATAATCACAATTCGGTGAAGAAACGAGCTACTTCACAGGGGTGCTGAGCAAAGCTGGGGTTAGTTGACCAAATTCAGAGCCATCTGGGTAGAACGTCGATTCAATGTATGCTATCGATTTGAGGTTCACCATGTTAGAGACTGACAATGCACATATTGAGGCAGTAGATACTCGAGATCCATCCCCGATATCATTTCCAGGGTGAAATGCCTTGAGGATTGTCCCCCTGCGGTTGTCGTTGAGATGAAGCTCCAGGGACCTATTCTGCCTCTGGAGACCGCCTAGCGCCAGGATAGCTTCATCGCACCGACCTTGGTCCGGATAGGGAGACAAACACAGCAAACAACCCGGACTACGATGTCATCCCGGGAGATAGCCATTAAGTAGACATGATATCAGAGCTGCTTATACTCCGTTCAGAACACGGAATGACAATGCTCCCGTAGGCTAGCTGTCCACAGCTGAAGCTTCGCGATGTTCCCGACAATTCTTTGAGCGCGGCCGGTTTCTGGGGGTTTGCATAGCGTCACATATCCACTTCAACCGGATAGGTCTTCCCCCACCAATTCTCCAGTACTTATTGTAGTGTAGTGCCCCTCGCCAACTCATTCCTTTCATCTTTTCATAGTATATATAGTATTACTGACTGCTTTCTTCTCTTTCTCTTTTCTCCTCCAACACTGTCACTCTTCACACTCTTGATCACCTCTTACAGACCTATCTATACAACTATTTTAATATTCTTAATCTATTCACCATGGCGAACAACCCCGTCAACGAGGTCGGACATTTTGTCCATGAGAACACCACTGCCCCCCCTCACCCCAGCTTGTTGGGAATGTTCTCCCTGAAGGGCAAGACTGCTATTGTCACTGGTTCTGGTGCTGGTATTGGTCTCGCTGTGGCCAATGGTCTGGCTGAGGCTGGTGCCAACGTTGCCTTCTGGTACAGCAACAACAGCAAGGCCCCAGAGCGCGCTGCTGAGGTCGCTCAGAAGTATGGTGTTCAGAGTATGTATTTCCAGCCACCAACACTTTTGCTTTTGTGTGCAGCACTAACCAGCAACAACAGCCAAGGCATACCAGTGTGACATCACCAATGCCGAAGCCGTCCAGAAGACCGTCGACCAATCTGTCCGCGATTTCAACGGCCGTCTGGATGTTTTCATTGCCAACGCTGGTGTCCCATGGACTGAGGGCCCCATGGTGGACGGTCCTCTTTCTCACTACACCAAGGTTGTTGGCATTGACCTGGATGGTACCTTCTACTGCGCCAAGGCTGCTGCTGCCCACTGGAAGCGCCAGAAGGAGCAGGGTACCGACCTCAACGGAAAGCCCCTCACCAACTTCAACTACGGTAGCTTTGTGGCTACTGCCTCCATGAGTGGTCATATTGTCAACTTCCCTCAGATGCAGGCTGCGTACAACGCCGCCAAGTGTGGGGTCATCCACCTCTGTATGTCATCTTCCTTTCACTGTTGAATCATGATTTGGTGCTAACCTGTCGCAGGCAAATCTCTCGCCGTCGAATGGGTTAAATACGCCCGTGCCAACTCCGTCTCCCCCGGATACATTGCTACCGAGATCTCCAGCTTCGTCCCTCAGTCGGTCAAGAACATCTGGAAGGACAAGATCCCCATGGGTCGGGAGGGTCAGCCCGAGGAGCTCAAGGGTGCCTACCTCTACCTGGCCTCGGACGCCTCGACCTACACCACCGGTGCCGACCTGGTTGTCGATGGTGGATACTGTGCTCCTTGAATGAATTAACGAGTTTTTTGGTTAAAGCGGTTGGGTTGTTTTGGCATTTGTTTTTTGGGTAATTAAAATGAAACGATAATAGACGAATGAATGATTATGATCATGCCGTATGGTTGTTCTGATACGAGAACCCGGTAGCTGCCACGAAGCCATGCAGATTTAGTTGCCGCGGGTTGTCATCCCCGTTTGATATGCATATCGTATGGTGTCTCGACCACTTCACCGCTGTTTACTGGATTTTTCCATCGGTTGAATGTTTGAGGTTTGGATGGGCGGGATGTGACATCATTGTAGCAGCATAGTATGATTGGATAGTGGTAAGTAGAGAGACTTGGATTATTGTGTTCATTGGATTATTGTCGCGAGGCAGAATAGCTCATCTGTGATCATTTCTTATGGTATAGGGGAGCTTCGAAATCCGGTCTTTTCGAATCAAGATAATTGATAATTTCCTCTCTCTTCTGCTAAAACCAGCCAGTTGGACATAGGATGGACATAGTGTACGATCGCTTTCGCATTTTCTTGAAATATTCATAGTTCGCATAATTAGATCCGGGATGTCTATTTAACATATCTTCAGAATTCCGATCAGAACACAGAGATATCGTCATGATATTGCTATCTAACTTCGAATCTCATGAACAAACTGTCAGATGTCACAATAGGCATAGGGTATATATTCATCTACTATAAACGTAAGCATTATATCTCAACGGTATCATGATCACGTCTCGGATATGCTCGAGACATCCTCGTATGAAATGAAAGGTCTCAACGCCAATTATATACATCTACCACCTCCATATACCAACTCTTTATTCTATTATCAAATATGGCCAAAGAAACAAAAATAATAAAAAAGAATCTACCCCTCTGCCTCAGCCCCCAAAGTCCAGTCCAGTGACCCCGTCATTCACCTCAGCGATCACTTGACCAAGTCCACCGCTATGAATGACCACAATGCTCCGTTGTCTCGCCTTATAATAATAACTACAAAGAAGCGTAGTCTACTCCATACTTTATTTGAATAAAATATCCAAGCAGTAAAGGATGTCATCTTTGTTGTCATTTACTGTCTTTGTTCTTTGTTCAGTCTTACCTCGCCCTATGGCTGATACAACAGGTACTCGCCGGATGGGATCCATCGTTGACATATGGGAATTGTGTATATAAACGGACTTTTTGCTCGTTCCTTCTTCTTTGGAATATAAGACCTGCCGGGCCCCCTCCTTCCCTCATTCGTCGAAGGACCTTGGATTCGATTCAGCCCTATAAACACACTACATCATGTATATCGAACTGTCATCGACACCTAGAACATCAATTACTTCTATGCCAACGACAGCGACAATGACAACAACACCATCGACAATGGCCAGCCTTCTCGCCCAAGAAGAGGAAATGGTAAGCCTACCCTCTCCTTGCCTAATAAACCATGAAGAATCAAGTCCTGACGGACGTATGCAGAATGCAACCCTCCAAGAAGCTCTATCATGCACTACCTGCACCCTGCACCTCACCAAAGCGAGTATGCGCCAGGATCTCAAAACGGGTGTGTACAATCCGTTGCGCGATCCGCCGTTTTCGCATTCACACGCGAAGGCTTGTCTAAGCGAGGAATGTGGGGATAGGGATGGGGATGAGGATGATCATGGTTCGGATTACTTCGATTCCGGTGATTCTGCATCTGGAACTGGATTTGAGAATCAGTCTGGTTCAGGCTGTTACTCCGGAGACGACGAAGAATGGGACGAAGAAGGAATATCCCCCCTCTCCAAACCAACCCGCAAGCAAATCCCGCAATACACGCGTTTGATCACGCCGCTTCAACGACTCTCGTACCAATCCTGTGTTTCGGATGTTCTCAGCCAAGGACGGAAACAGGGACTTGAACTGGTCAAGCCAGTGAAAAGCGATGAAGAGGATGAAGATCTTCGTTTTGCATACTACCAAGTCGACTACCATATTCATCTGCACGATCGTGCACGCTGTGATATGTTGACACTCTGCCGCGATATCGGGGATGTGAGGCAGTTGCGTGGGTGGGAGATTGAGATGAAGCAGCTGGATGAAGTAGAGGCTAGAGTAGTTGATAAGTCTGATCCTACTACCCCGGTAGCAGCAGCAACAGCAACAACACCAGCAGAAGCTGAGCTCTTCACAGTCCACCAAACAGCACTGTGGAAACGACGCTGGCGACTCCGCCAAAGACGCATCAACGATGTGAGAAGAAAATGGGCGCAGATCATGGCAGAGCGCAAGAGACAGCGCGAGGAGCTGCTGCTGGAAAGGCAAAAGATGTTTCGCGCCAAGGTGAAGTTGTATACCTGGAAGGAGGGAGATAAAGTGTTGCTGAGGGAGTTGAGCTTGTAATGTATTGCATTTGCATCAAACGGATTCAGGTCGAACCGTGATATTGACAGATCACCAGTTACCAGTTAGTTACCAGAAGATACCCCGAAATCAATTGATAAATTCAAATACCAAACCAAATCAAAACGCCGTATGTGCATCCCAAACAAAGCGGATATCAATGATCATAACACGAAAGAACCAAAACAGATACAAAACCACCTAAAAACTCTTAAGCCTGCTCAACTCCTGTCATCTGGACATCAGGACTCTGTACGACGGGCTGCTTAATGTCCACCGGATGACTGGCAGGGGTCTCTTCACTCCCGCGCTCCGGCCGCTTCCTTCCCAATCGATCGCACCAGTGTTCTGCGCTCACTAGAGTGTCATTGACCACTCCGCTGACCTGCGCCATCATGTCCAGACCCTCCTGTGCCAGGACGAGGATCCGATGCGCACCAACAGTGGCATCCGACGATGACTCTGGCGAGTCGGGTGAGGGCTGCGAAGTAGAAGCGATCTGGAACCGATGCGGCAAAGAAGTCAGATGCTTGCGGACAAGGTTCCGCGCATTCTCTGGGAGAGCACCTCCCGCATATTTGGAGACAACGTTGACCACCTGTTTCAAGGTGTGGAGGACGTCCTGCCTGACGGCTTGAATGCGCTGCGACAGCAGCGTGTTCCTGCCCGGCGAGTTCTCATTCATCTGAAGAGAACCAGAATCCCACTCCTTCAATGCACCCTGCAAAGCCAAAATCGCTTTGCCCAATCGTCCATTCGCCCAGCGCAGCCAGGTAAGACAGTACTGCAAGCTCCGCAGCGATTCTTCACTCATCGCGACACCAAGGCCGGAAGTCGAGATGACTAGTCGACTCTGCCAATTGGAGTTTCTATTACCCGCGGCCTTCTCTCGGCCAACTTCATCGTAGCTCGGCGAAGTATGATCATCATACGGCGGCAATGTCTCCGGAAGAGAAACCTCCGACGCGACGCGCATGATGCCCTTATCGTTGTTGATGTCGCCAATATTGCCGTTGTCGCTAATGTCGCGCCCCTTTTCTAAATCGCGCTCCCGATTATCCACCTTACGACGCTTCGACCGACTCGCAGTAGACCCCCGCTGATGTTTCAGCGCCCAGCGCAATCCGCTCTCAACACCTGTCTTTCTACCCACGGTGCCCACGGTACTAGCGACGGGCGACCCTATATTCCGCTCGATGAATTCAGCGCCGGTTTTGAAACGCGGTGAGTATGATTTCGAAGTGGTATAGGCGGTCATAGACCCGTTGATGGCCGAGGAAATCAACGGATGGGTGGAGGTGAGGAGGGAGAGGAGGGGCTCTGCTTGTCTGGAGTCGGAGGTGGGACGAGGCGGGGAGCGAGGGGAGTGAGCGAATTCTGTCACCGTTAACACAGCTCATAGTGTCTTTGGATGTGAGAGAGAAAGATACCAGAACGAAGACCCTCCAGAGCCTGCGCGGCCTCGATGTCATCCATAGAGAGCACACTGGTAGCCCTCCTCGAACGGTCGTCGGGAGAATGATCGACCTCCATCAAGGGAGCATGTTGGACAGAAGTATCCGGAGAAGTAATAGTGGTATTGTTATTGTTCTTCACAGCTTGGGGATGCTGTGTGGAAGGAGGAATGGGAGTGGGTGGTGGGTTTCCGTCCGCCATGGCATTGGCGATCTTTTCTGGACCGAAGAACAGTGGAGAGTTAGTTCAATAAGGAAAGAAAACTCTGCTGATTATGATAAATCGCCTATTCTTTCATGTGGGCGAATGGAAGTCACCGGCAAGAGGACTAGGGAAATGGTACAGAGTAGAGGCACAGTAACTGAGAGCGAAGAAGAGCCGAGAATGTGACGGCGTTTCACGTGAAGCCGGACAGAGTCCGATTACACGCTGAAATGCTGTGACATGACTCGAGGTGCTTCACATGCTCGGCTTATGCTTGCTTACAATACATCTAATCAGGCCATAATACTACTACATACGGCATAGTACACACCCGTACTCTGTACCTCTGTACTCTGTGCAAGTACTTCATGTCTTCCTGAATTTGATGTCACATGCAAAACATGATTCGTGACCGCTTTCTGTTATCGTCATTCGTCAAACTATCCAAATCCAGTAATCGCTCTATAACCTCAGTGTATGCACACGGCTCTATACAGTGCCCTATACAGAACATGTTGCCTTTTGATCCTTCGGTGTCAGCTCTTCTTGTAAAAGGACGGATCACTTCATGGAAAACGTGTCATTTGGATCCCAATACCCCCCAAGACCCTGCTGCGTCCCATGCAGACACATTGCCTCAATGACATCCTCCCCCTCATACTCAAACTCGTCCACTTCTTCGCCACTCGCAGAAACCTCACGCACAGTTATATGTGATGCTGCCTTCTGGCTGAACCGGTAGCAAGCGAGGATTTCATTCGTGACTATCCGCGAGGGCATGGTACTCGCTTTAATCTGACAGAGTATCTCCCCGAAGGCATGCATGACGAAACTGGCCTCTGGGCGCTTTTTGTACGCACAAGAGGCTAGAACTCGCATCCATGCGTTGTGATCATGCCGCCAGGTATGCAGAAGTGGGTGGTCGCCCTGCTTTGCAACCGGTGGCGGGATGGCCTTGGCACGCTCTGCGGCCTCGCGCGCCTGAGGAGTGAACTCGCGCGCCTGAGGAGTGAACTCGCGCATGGTGTCGTTCTCGCCGCGGAATGAGCTGCTCCATTGCTGCTTTAGCTTGTTGAACTCATGGACCGTATTATCCAGTATGGCTTGAAGGTTTCCGCCCTCGGCCTTGTCCTGTCGCGCGAGCTGACATGCCTCGTTCCACGGCCGAATGAGATCCTCGTCGAGGTCCCACATGATGGCCGCTTCGGGGAATTGGCGCTCTAGCTGCTCAAGCACGGCGTTGCGCTGTCGTGACGCAACCCAGAACTTGAGGTAGTCGATGATGTTGCTTGTTTTGCATTGTCGTCCTGGGTTGCGATATGCAGGGGCTTTTCGCGTGCAAGGGCTAATTCGCTCGCGATATTGCCGCCATGCTTGTTCTGAGAGGTGTACGCCACCCTTCCGGCCGTCTACCAGGTGTCCAAGAAGACAAGCCAATTCTTTCGCCTTCCACGAGTTAATCGACTCATCGTACGAGACCTTCTCATGCTCAACAGTGCACTGTCCCAGATTCGACAGCGTCAGGTTAAACGTAAACACCCCCTGCCAGAACTCATCCGGAGACTGGATCTCGCTCATTGGCACCGAATGCTTTGTGAGCCCGAAATACTCTTCCGGATATGACAGTTCTTGTTGGGGTAGTTCTGAATTCTGGAAACTCTGCACGATCTTCTGATCCCAGCATATCCATGGTGTATCACCGTCGTAATCACCGCCGGAAAGCATATGCGCCAGTGGCATATTACCCTGCGTCGAGAAAACAATCACATCTTTGAAATGGCGCAGCTCAGGCTTCCAAACAGCATGTCTCCGCTGAATATCAGAGGGGAGGTGGGCAGGTAGTCTCCCGACGAGAACATCCATACCATCGAGTAGATTATCCTCGAACGCAAAGCCGCCTGCTTGCCAGTTATTGGAAAATCCGAGATGTACTTCATCTGGTTTCAAAACACCATAGGGGTCAGCGATACAAAACGCATATGTCGACAGGGGTACCTCGATATGCAGCTTATCCACGTACTGCTCCAGCAGTTCACGCAGGCATCTCCCCAGTCGCTTACGGAGAGGATAGAAGCTCCGCGGTGTAAAGCCAGCCTCAGTAAAGCGGACGATCCCCTCGATATTGTTAGCAGTCCACTGCTCCAGCCGTCGAACCTTGTAAGCCATCAATCCAGGACTGTCATCAGCAGGCCAGAGTTTCTGCATCAAACTGCGACAGAGGATATTACTATTTGACTGCAAGACCTCAGCGAAGTCACGATACAGCGCATTGATGCCCTCACGGGTCAAGTCAGCAATGTATTCCTTGGCAATACCGCCATTCTCCAAGATCCCCAGTAACTGCACATTCAACTCAACAGGGTGCAACGGTTTCGACCACTTCACAACCTCGAACGTCAACTTCTCCTCGTCAACGGGCTCTTGCCACGACTCCGGATGCGGTTCGATTTTTAATTGCGAATCAGATATCTGGATCCAAATATCATCATCGCCGGCAGAAAGATGTGACCGGTGTCGATCGACCATCCACAATCCCTTCGCCCCCGCAATCCGACCCTGGAAACAACTAGGCATGTTCCCCGAAATCCCCAATGAGTCACATATATCCTTCGCCAACCCCCGAGACATTAATGCACATCCGTCATTCATAACAGTTTGACCGGGCTCATCGCGCAGATGCAGAACTTGTTGCGGCCGTAACACCGCTGTCGCGAATGTCTTGGACAGACCAATTGAAATTCGCTGGAAAAGCTTGCAGTTCGATTGCGACATGTTAGCCTCTGCGGGCATGTGCCAGTCCATTAGGATTTCAACGGTCATCGGCGTGCGGTTCTCGCTTTCCTGGCGCGGTGGTGCGATGCGTGGCGGGATGTGGTAGGTATGATAGAAGTCTTCACCGTCGATAGCGAAGAACTCGACTTTGAATCGCGGATCCCACTTGGTTTTGCGTTTTGATTTGGCTTCCTCGACGAAGTAAGGCCGCCATGTCCGGCCCATGCAGCGATGAACATTTTGCGTCAGCCACGAAGCTAGACTCTCGCGTAGTAGCGATGGCTGGGACGGCAGAGGCAAATGTCCCGGCGGCATTGTCGGCGCTGGCATCGTCAAGGTCAGGAACCTATCTGACCCAAACCGTCGATGGAACCGACATGTCTTCTCCATCTTGAGCGGGTTCAGTCTCAATTTCAGAATCCCTGGCTGATTAGGTTCGCACCAGTCCAACTCCCCAGAGAACACAACTACTTCGGAATGCTTGTCTGATTTGAAATCTCCTGTCGCGGCATTCCAGGCCTGTCGATTCGACCACTCAGGAAGCAGCTTTCCATTCCGCTGAGTGTGTGTCGCAATCCACCCGCAGAAGTCGTCATAAGTCTTGAATGAGATGCTATCACCAACTAGCATCCGGTCAAATGGGACGTCCCAGGCTCTGCCTATCCGCTCCAGTTCGTACCGGTACCGTAGTGGTATGGAAGGCGGGAACGAGCGAGCGAGCGAAAAGGGACCGTTGCGGAGGAGTTCTGCAATGATCTCCTCTTGTTCCAGATACCTGGCACTAGATGCCTTGCTCATAGATTCAGTGCTGAATATCGTTTGTATCTCTTGATTGAGCATGCGGCCCACAACAGAATCTTCGTGTTGTGTCTCTGGCTCCGTGGCATTCGATGCAAAAGAAACACCCAGACCACTATCCTCCCGAGGTCCAAAATACGACGTCGTACTTGTTGAGAAGCTGTACCGAACATTGTTCTGCTCTGGTGGCACAGCATCGTATCGAAAGGACGGCGGGTCGGGAGCTGTCAGCCGCTCGACGAAGCTCCCTGGGCCCTCCTTGGGTCCTTTGGAGACATGGCTGCCTTTACTGCTACTTCTCGAGACTGATTGCGTAGGGTCTCGTGTCCAGCCCATATCATCCAGCGTGGGTCCAGGGAATTCATCTTCGCCGTTCTTAGATGGTGAGTTTGGCGCTGTATAGTATTCGTCGTCATCGTCTGAGTACCTCGGTTTTGTTGGTCTGGGCAGGATGGGTGGTTGTTGTATCGTAACCGGAGCCGGTGCTGATCCCGACGCCATATTGGAAACCTGCTTTGGAGCTGCCTCGCGTGGCCTGGGGGAGTCTTGACTCTGGCCGTAGCCATTGGTATGCTCATTCCGTCTCAATGGCATCGTCCCCTGATTCAAGAGATAAATCTCGTCATCAACCAAATTCATCAGATACCTCAGCCTTGCATCTCTTTCCCCCTGCGATATCCACTTACACCCGACTTCGTTCATCTGGTTCCTCGGCGCAATCCTCGTCGCGTCCGACCTCCTCGCTCCCAAGAAACCCCCACAACCACAACCACGACCATGCTGCCAACCAGCACCACCAGCAAAAGACTGCGCAACAATCCACTCCTCAAAACTATTGATCAAATCCCTAAAATCCACCTTACGATTAAAATACACCATCTGGATCCTAGAATAGCACTGCCATCGCAACGGCTGCTTCCCCGCGAAGACAGACGGCGAATACGCCTGCGGGTTCGGGAGGTCGAGGGCGAATTGCTCATTTAGGGACTCGATTATCCGGTGTAGTTCTTTCCCGTTTCGAATGGGCGTTGAAGGGGCCATGGCGGGAGTTGTTTGGTCGGTTTGTTGCTGATCTGGTACAGTCCACAACCCAACCGAACAAAATTAAGAGCAAGCCGGGTACAAGTTTTTGTTTCTCAGCACCACGACTTGTTGGTTGTTTGTTGTCTTGATTTAAACCATTTGTAATTGTCTCGATTGTTCAGAATAATAACATGAACACAGTGCACAATGGAAGAGAGCATCATGTGAAATGGAGGGGAAACCCCCCATCAAAAGCGGGCATCATTGGCCGGTCAACAGGTCGACTTTAATAGGTATGTACTCCGTGCAAAAGGCAAAATTGAACTATGCAGCTACGCTGTATGCACAAAGTGAAGTTTATTATTTCCTCCAGCCAGAGAAAGCTCATCAGTCTTCATGATCTCGGCTCTCTTCACTGCTCTGATCAGCAGTGTACAATATATTCGTTCTCTCCATTTACGATCAGCATGCTTAAACCCGGAGGTTCTTGCTGCCTACATTGGTCGAGTGAAAGGGTGAGGGGAGATCAAGAGTTGACTAAAGTGTGCTGGGTTTGGTCACAACAGAGGATCTATTTTCTACAGAGATTGGCCTCCCTCGTATAGTCGAATCTCGTCAAGCTCAGCTGAATTGTGAGTCGAGCTGAACCGAAGGCTTGGGTTGTCAATGAACTCGTACTATAGGCAGTAGTATGTATTATGCATACGAGTTTGATGAATTGTTCAAAGGCCCTAGACGCTCGACGTGCATGAGGCATATATTCCATCACCCCTCAGCTGTCTGCAGTGAACTGTTCTGTCAATTCTTCCCCATTCTATTGACTATTACTATGTATTTGTATACTTACATAGACTCTTCCTGTTTATATCGACCTTAGAAGCCCCCATCTTCAACAATTTCGCGGCTATGTACTCTTATTATGTACTTGTATTTATACTCTCTTCAGCCCTAAACTCTGCGGGTGCTATTGGTGCCGGAAGCCCTCCCCTCCCCCGAGCTAAGGGTAAAAGTGGGCCGAGCAATTCAGCTGGCAGCCCAAATTTGCCAAAATTACAGCTATTTATAGCTTTAGAGAGGATTGTGTGTATACTAGTACTGCGACAGCTATGCGGCCTAAACAATAATAATGCCTCAATTCAACCAAAGTAAACGATCAATCCTATCTCCCACCACTAACATTGTTCTTCCATGAGAACTGAATGGCTCACCTCCCCCCAATATGAACAGTTCATCTGTAACCGATGTCAAAGTACCCATAATTTCACAAACTGCTTCACTCGCTGCTTATGCGCATCAAACGATTTCTCAAACCCCACACTCAAAGAACCAGACCTTGGCGCTTCAATGGGTGCTGCGTGATTGAAAAGACCTGCCTCGGTAGGGTCGACTTTCCTGCACCGAGTGGTGGCTTTATATCCGATGATGAGCGAGAAGTAGAGAGGAAGGCCCAAGTACGAAGTTGCAAACGCCGTGTAATCAACTCCGTGATGGTTGAAGACATCAAAGGTCCTGAACAGAGTGATCATGACGCATGAGACGAGCGCAACCCATGACCCAAGCTGTCCCAGTGGTGCTTTGAAGACCAGGACCTCATCTGGGATCCTTTGCGCTCTCCGAGCTTGGTCAAATGAAAGATGCGTGGCAAGGACGGAGACCCACGTTAAAATACTGAGCATGGTGACGAGGTTCATAAAGTAGCGAAAGAGGAACTTGGAGTCGGCAAAGACATTCAAATAGGCCAGCGTTGCCAGACAGGAAGACAGGCACAGCCCAGAGATGGGAATACCTCGTCGATCTGTGAAAGATAAACAGGCAGGGGCCTTTTTATCGAGGGACATTCGGTACAACGTTCCAGTTGCCACGTGAAGGCCAGAAGTAGCAGATGACAGTGCAAACAGCAAAATGCAGGCATTGACAATGTGTGGAAGCACTGGAATGCCCGCCATTTGGATCGCCACCAGAAAAGCTGACATGGGAATATTGCCATTCTCATTCGACTTGACTAAACCATTAAGGGCAAGTACCGCCACGACGATGAAGCTGACAATGTTGAGTACCACGATCCGGTAGGACGTCAATCTAATTGCACGTGCAGTAGTCTTGCGAGGGTCTTGCGTCTGTACAATTGTCATCCCGATCATTTCACTGCCCAGATAGGCGAGTATTGCAGACGGCAGAGTGTCACAAAAGGCATAAAGATGCTCAGGCCATTCAGCATCTTCATTGTAGAGATTAGAATCTCTCCAATGTAAAGCTTCGGGACGGATTCCAACCGCAAGAGCGACGCACAGTATGACAATCCCCAACACCACGAGTATCTTAAAGGACGACAATACGACTTCATATGTCCCGAAAAATGGTGATGCATAGTAATTCGCGGTAATAATGATGATCAAGAACGCGGTAATCCAAACTCCAGCGTTGACGCGCTGTGTCTCCGCCCAGAACGAGATCAATGATGCAGCAGCTGTCAATTGATTCGGGACGACGACGACGTATTTCAACCAGTATCTGTTCCGGAGTCCTGCGTCAGAAGCTTCTCCCAGTTGAGCCCTCTAGGAGATCCGTTGACTCACATCCAACTGATCGCAAAGCCCAAAGCAGGATCACAAAACCGAACCGCATGGCCAGCTACTGTGGACTGGACTGAAGACCATGATGCCACTTCTCCAGTCGCACACAAAACCAGGTAAACCACCACCCCGACAAACGTATACGCAACGATTATGGGAAATATCTGCAGCAATCAACCCGTCAACAAAGCTCTAGCACAGTTAAGCGCGCAGGACGAAACTGACTCCGGTACTAGAATGTTGTTAATATTTCCTTTTTTTTTTCTTTGGAGAGTGCAACTTTTTCCTATTGGCCTAACCCTTACCCTGTTGTCAGACTGTTTGCTGGAAGGAGCATCAAACCAGTATGAATGGCTGCGCCAATAGCTGTACAGCTTAGCCAATTGTTGTCTATGCACTTGGATAAGGGACGCACTCATCATGGTGACCTGGTGTGGCTTCATAACCCCATACTTGTTCGTAGGCCGTGTCTCGTGGTTGGGAATCGTCGAGGGGGGATATTGTCTGCTTTGCAGGGCTGCATCATCTTGTGATAACGACTCTGTATTGATACTGAGCGCGGTTTGGGAACCATCCAACGACCAAATTGACATGGTGAACGTCAACGTAAAAGTAGGTATGAGGGGAAATAACCATAGAACAAGTCAATTAAAGATAAATGAGAAGCGAATATAGGGAGATTGAGGCGTGTTGTGCTCATTATAGGGAAACAAAACTTAGGAGAGAGGTTTCAAGAAGAGAATAGGATGGGAAGGTGGTTATTTACGGAAAGAGCAATCTAATACCCGTAACCACCACAAGGCGGGAAATCACCATGACTACCTGAAGAATACAAGGAACAACGGATAACGTGCATAAGAGGAAAATTTAATGTCTTCTTTGACACAGAAATGGAGAGTTGATAAAGATATTGGGAATCCTTTCGGAACAAATGAATAAAGTAACACAAACGCCCCGGAAAGTCTAAGATATCATCGAAAACAGAAAGTAGAAGAGAATGGAAAACAGAATGAGAAATCGTCTTTTTTTTTTTTTTTTTTTTTTTTTTTTTTTTTTT